>NW_028292575.1:5871184-6121425 GCF_029948245.1 Actinia tenebrosa | reverse complement strand
AGTAAGAGACTTAAGGAATCATTGAGAGGCACTCAGGAGATTTGCAGAGCAAAAATAAGACTTTGCGTAAGCATGTGCGGGCACCAAAAATTTACGAGGATTCCTTTCACGCGTGGCATCAGAGGATTGGGGTTAGCAGACAAGCGCGCAGCACCAATCGCGAATACAGAAAAGATTTATTAGAAGTACACCCGCGAAAGATTCCCAAGCCATTTGGTGCCAGTTTGCTATATCGCCTCGCGATACCCGGGGCACCAATGCAGAAGAGTTGAGTGTGGGTGCCGGGTACGGACGTCAAACTGCGAAAGCGGGTCGGAAATCAGGATAAAGTCTGGGTGTATGGGAAAGGTTGAAAAATAAATCACCTCCCAGCAGATTGGCGCTTGGGAGATTGGTATGACAGTCCACAGCGCGCAAGGGCTCTTACCTAAAGAAACCTTATGGATAATGACCAGCGGTTATGTTGGGTAATGTGATATCTACCGATTTGTGAGCCGTTGGGGCAGTGACAACACAGGTGCGGAGAGGGTTGGGGTCCGCAACTTGCGTACGATTAATAAACGCAAGAAGATATAGCAAAGGAGAACATTGCTACGAAACTCCTTCGCTACGAAAGACACGACGAAATGAAAAAAATATGAGCTTCGACCTATGCGTGGACGAAGTCTATAAGGAAGGGGCACGGTGTGCAAGTGTAACATACCTCTACTATGGAGGTTTGGACCCAAATGACGATCAGCAGTTCTCCGTGGATCGTATAAATAACAAACGCGGGCATTGCAGAGGCAACGTAAGACTGACATGCCTAGAGTGCAATCGGGCGCGTGGAGCTGCGCTACTCTGAGTCTTTGGGGACCAATGAGCAGCTCTTCCTTGACAAATCCGCGACTTGGGCCATTTAGGTAATACAACACGGGTTGCCCTTCCTTGGTGATGGACTTCGAAATTTCATACGTTTCCAGGGACCAGTTAGGATCCGTGGCTCTCTTACTGCCACCTTCGAGTTCCCCCGGCTGATAGAGGTTATCTGACCACTATGTTGCGGGGGAGCTTTTTTTCCTTCAGTCCGACCGCCCTCGAACTTCTGACGTAGGACTTGTGCCCACGTGTTTCTTTTTTATGGCATCCTTGGGTTTCATTCCTGTAGCCCTGGCCGCCTCGTTGTTCAAAGCCGCGACGACCTGGGGGAGCCTCTGAGTCCATTCCCTGTTGCGTTTGGAGGGATCTTCCAGCTCTTTCCAATACTGGTACCCAAAGAGACGCTCGGCCAGGGTCTTATTGAATCTTTCGACAATGCTCTGACCCCTGTGGTACTCTGCCCTCGGCTCTCCTAATCTTAGTGCTGTGGTCTTTCAGGGTCTTAGTAACCGCGCCCATGAACTCTGTCCCCGCATCCACTTGCAGCAGCTTAGGCCATTTCAAAACGCGCTTATAAATCCTACCTAGGGCTTCTGCGACTTCCCCAGAATCCTTGCTGGTTATGGGTTCGGCGTCCTTGTATCTGCTTGCGATATCCACTACGGTCAAAGCGTACCTATAGGTCTTTTTTTCTCACCTTGTCATGTGGTAAGAAAAGCAAATCCCGCCTGATGAACTTCATTAGGGGTATTTACGGTAAAGCTGGGTCTGGGAATGTACTTAGGCACGGGAAGATAGACCTGCCAGAGGGTTTGTTTTCTTAGCCAGTTCTTAGCCGTTTCTTCTGATACCCTGGCCGCGGTCGCGAGTTTCTTGATAGCCGACGCTCCTCTCCAATAGCCTTCGGGCCCATAGTAAATCCTTTTGAGTTTGTCCTCTACGCGGCCCATTATATGAATTCCAAAACGAGATTGATCTTGCGTCCGTTAAAATCCACCGTCTTTCCGTCCACCTTAATGGCGATGTTTATGCTTTCTACCAAATTGGACAAGTCATAGCTCAAAGAAATGGGAGTGTATTCTACCAGGTCAAATGGATTACCCTTAGGTAGGAATTTGGACATAAGAGAAGACTTTTCTCCATTGTTGTAACTATGGACTAAATCGCAATAGACTTCGTAAGAGGATGCGACTTTCCATTTCACAGGTATGGCCGTGTTGGTAATCGTCTTGCCTGAGGCACATAATAAAGATCCCAATGGGTCAGACTTTCCAAAAGTCATTGAATAGTTTGACATATTATGTTTGAGGGTCATTTCGTGCGGCAAATCCTGTGGTGAGAGTATAACCGTGTTTTGCTAATTCCTTGGCCAGTGTGATTGGTGTATAATGTCCATCGGGCAGCAATATGGCTTGATAGTTAGATCCTCCCGTATGTTCAGTGACTATGCCCCTAATCAGGTTATACCAAGAATTGTACAAAGAGCAACTTATGAGCCGAACCTTATGGGCTTTAATGGGGGGATTCAAGTAAGTGGTAAAGTCATTCTTGTCGCTTTCCAAAAAGACGATCATTATATTAGATACGCCAAAGCTACGCCTCCCGCCAGCCCTGCGACTCCTACGAAGACCAATTCATTGTCTTTTTGTTTCTTAGAAGGCTGATAGTAATCCTTAAACTGAGGCTTTCTCATTCTAAAGTCGGGGTGCGCCTGCGCATAGAGCTTAAAGGCGTAGTCTGTGTTTTTCGAAGTTCTTGTCTGCCTGCATCTTGTCTTGGTAGTTCTTGTCCAACCAATCCCTGTAAGCTTGTCTCTTTTCATTCCAAGCTGCTACGTCCCTTTGATATTTCTCCAGCGCTAAGTCGTGTCTCTTCCTTTCGGCGTTAGATTCTGCGTTTTTATCACCGCTAACTAATTTATCCAGATATCTACCACCATAATTAGCTCCAGTGAATGCTAAAGCTGCAATAACTCCACCTGCGACTAAGCTAACCATTATATGTTAGGCAGGTACTTTTCCTTCTGTAGGTAATTTCTTAGCATGATAGCCCCGCATACGACAGCGGTCATCTTAGCAAAGTTACTCAGATTCTTAGTTGGGTCCTCAGTAAGGTCCTCCTTTAGGACTTTCTTACCTACCCAGCCAATACCGGCGATGATGGAGGTTGTGATAGCAGCTTCTTGGACGGCGTCAATTAATTTGGTCGACATTATATTACAAAGCGAGAAGGTTACTCCATTTCAGGGATCTTACTTTTTCTAACCTCCACAGGTGCGTGATATGTTGCGGCCTCCCACTTTACTCTTGGCTTCGTAGCCCGCCATTGTAAGTAAAGGCTGCCTGCTGCTATAGCGACTCCTAACGCGCCAATGACGTAGCCGGGATTCCAAAAGGATTCCTCTTCTTTCTCTTCCACCTTTTCCTCTTTCTTTGCTTTGTTCTTCCTGTTCATCTCCGCGAGCTTCTTTCCGGCAGCGACTCTGCCTGGAGATTTAGCCTTGGTAATCTTTTGCTCGGGCTGCTCTACCTTCGACTCTGGTTCACTCATTTATATCTAAGGACTTGAAGGACTTGATAAGTACTTGACGACGACTTAAGGATGACTTGACAATGACTTGACTAAGTACTTGACAATGACTTGACAATGACTTGACTAAGTATTTGACTAAGTACTTAACTAAGTACTTGAGGTGACTTGACTAAGTACTTACGAATGACTTAAGGACGACTTGACTAAGTACTTACGAATGACTTAAGGACGACTTGACTAAGTACTTACGAATGACTTAAGGACGACTTGACTAAGTACTTGACAATGACTTGAGGCGACTTGACTAAGTACTTGAGGTGACTTGACTAAGTACTTGAGGCGACTTGATCAGGTACCTCAGTAAGTGCTGCCTGGAAGGCTTCTCTGTCCTTCTTGAAGTCCTTCCAAGATGTTCCAAAGGAACCTAGTACCCTCCTTCAAGTCGACATGCTGAGCTACGTGCAAAGCCACAGAGGCGACTGCCATTAACTTACCGCACTTCAAAGACAACCAGCCGCAGGTTATCTTAAGTTCTTGGGCGATAACATAGTCCTCGCTAATGTCCTTCCGTAGTTGCTCCACGTCGTCTATGGGCAGCGCAAGTCCAAGCAATTTAGTCGCAAGTCGGATAGCGGAGTCTGCTACGGCGTCCGTGGTCTTACTTGCAAGGGCAGCCTCGTACCTCTTATGGAACTTTTTGACTTCCTCTTCTGACAACTTATTAACTTGCTCATGGGTAAGTTCCTTGCCTATCATTTCTTTGCACTTCCCCGAAGACACCAGGATGTTGAGTTGTTCCTTAAGGTTACTTTCATCTAGCTGTGTGGGGACTTCATCTAAGAGCTGCTCAATGTCCATATATGTTAATGGAATACGGAAACCTCAAAGAGAAGATCATTTTGGAATGTTGGTGCGTCTTTAAATGCCGCATGTATTCGTGTAACTGTTCCTTGGATATCTCACCGCCGTAGTCGCTTAAGATGGTTTCCAGGTCACTCCGGCTCGGAGTATAAAATACGACAAGTGAACCTATGTTTTCCCTGAAGGGCTTAGAGACGCTGGTAAGCTGCTGGGAAAGCAACCAAACGCTGATATTGTCATGCCTACCGCTGAAGGCAAGCTTCACCAACTCCGAAGTGCGTCTTTTTACGTCGTCCCCGCAGGCAATGTCATCCAATATGAGGAGTGTCTGCGTATCTTTAGGGAATTGCTTGTGCCAGAACTTCAAATGGCTGGATAACTCGTTAGGGTCTAAGATATCCACAAAGAAGTCGTCATCGTTCACTCCTATGCCCGTCCAGGTGCGGTTATTCACATAGGTGGGACAAAGTAGCACTATGTAGTCGAAGCGGTATCTAAAGGGTCCTAATAGCTGCTCCACGACGAATTGGGTCTTTCCGCAGCCGGTGGGTCCTACTATCAGAGCATTGCAGGGAATATGGTTCGGATCCATTATATATACGATGGACCCAGTGGACGCAGTAAGAAGGATTGCCACCGACGCAAAAGATAAAAGAGACACCATAGAAATGCAAAGGGAGGAGATCGATCGGCTGCGGGAGCGCGTGCAGGAATTGTATGATGAAATGTGCAGCCTGAAGCGCGCGGAGAGGTTTGGTGCGCTTTTGACGATGGCCGGTTGGGCAAAAGAAAGCATTAAGGACTTTATGCGATATCCCCTGTAGAATGTTAACAATAAGGTTAAATCTTTGTTAAGTATATGTGGAAACTATTCCAAAGAATGCCTCAGAATGTTGACGTTTAGGTTAAATCTTTGTTAAGTATATGTGGAAACTATTCCAAAGAATGCCTCAGAATGTTGACGTTTAGGTTAAATCTTTGTTAAGACGTGCCCTTCAAAGGGGTTGTTATTTTTATTTATTATTATTAAATATCCCTAATTATTCTTAATAATAATAAATAAAAATAAGAATGGGATTTGAGACTCTTTGCACGAACCCTACTTTACTATTTTAAGCCGCCTACTAATCCTTACGGGCTTTCCACATATACTTAACAAAGATTTAACCTTATTGTTAACATTCTGAGACACTCTTTGAAATAGTTTCCAGGCATCCTTAACAATGTCAACATTCTGAGACACTCTTTGAAATAGTATCCGGGGCAAAAGAGTCCATTAAGGACTTTATGCGGTATCCCATATAAGGGTTATTAAATCCTTATTATATATGGAGTGTGAGCGGTGTAACAAGGAGTTCAGCAGCAAGCAAATGTTAAAATACCACCTGGAAAAGAAGGTGTGCGCTAAGAAGGCACGCGAAAGGCGTTGTAAGGAGTGTAATCGACTCTTTAGCAGCGCGCAAATGTTGGATTACCACGTGGATAACCGCGTTTGCCTAAAGAACGTATGTGAGCGCTGCGAGGAGGACAAGAACGACGAATGGCATCGACATCGGTGCCGCGGCAATTACGACCTGCTGAGCGTGGCTTGCGAGGAGCACGGCGACGTTGCTGCACGATGTTGCCCAAAAGAAACCCAAAGGAAGTTAACGCGCCGGAAGAAGGAAATTGACCAGCGCTTTGCGGAGTTTGACTGCGTCGAAGGCGTAAGGTGGGAAGATAGGGAATATTGGGAGGCAACCTGCGAGCGTTGCGGCTGTCAAAGAAGTGACCAGCATATTTGGCAGTGCCTCTACGACGGTCAAGGCGGCTTTAAGGAGTACTTAGATCGCTTTGAGGCCTGGCATGCTGGCAATGAGGCGGCAAGGAAAGCCCGTAGCAGTTAGAAAGGACCTAAGATAATAAAGTAGGGTTTGCGCAAAGAGTCTCAAATCCCATTCTTATTTTTATTTATTATTATTAAGAATATTCGATAATAATGAATTAAGGATATTTAATAATAATAAATAAAAATAAAGACCCCTTTTAAGGGCGCTTGCATAATGAAAATAAGAACCCCTTTTAAAGGTATATGCTAGCCTACGCAGCTGCCTTTCTGGGAGGCATTCTAATTACCCTTTCAATATATGGACTGTATTACTTGCGAACTACCTGCCGACTGCATTACCCCTCGTAAGCCGCCGCGTAAAAAATACACCTGCCTTCATTGCGGCAAGGTATTTCTTGAAGGATCCTTTGTGGGGCATTGGTGCTCCGCGGATCCTAAAGCGCAGCGGACTTTAGCAGACATTACGAATGCAGAGGACTCTCGGGCTCATACTTGACTACGTCAAATACCCACCTGCCATCCTTTTTACCATGACTCATAACATGGGTAACATCCTGCCCTTCGATGGCGTACCTTATCCTATCGGGCGCCCAAAGGGTGTATGTTCTTTTTTTATTCTTTAAGACCAAACGCAGGCGGTCCAAGTCTTCAAAGACCACATAATTCTTTATCTCGTAAATCTCCCCCACCACCAAATCCCTCCAGTGCGTTTGTATGAACTTTAACTCGTTAAATTTATCCTTGTCCATATATTCTATGAAATATCTTTAAGTGTGTTGCCAAAGTCTCCGAGGTTTTAAAGCCCTTACAACACCACCTGCAGGGAATTCGTAGGTGTTCAGCATACGCAGTGATCTCCCTGCAGATTTCGTCGTAGTCGCTGCTTACGAGCACCTTATAGCCGTTTTCTTCATACCTCTGTAAGAGTAGTTGCTGATCCTCAGATAACCTGCCGTTGCCTTTTGGGGTCTTTAGCTCTATGCAGAATCCACAGTAATGCGTGTGCGCGTTTAAAATCATTAAGTCGGGTTGACCGCGTTGATATCCTTTCTGCCAGCACTTTATACGTTTGCCGTCTGAATCCTGCAGTTCGCCTAGACCAGGGGCTATGAGCATTTGGGGGTAAAACTTGCGGATGTAATCAACGACTTTCTTATGTAAGTCGAACTCATTTTCTATTTTGAATACCAACTTGTTTGGACCGTCAAAGCGCCTTTCGATTTCGTACTTCCCTTTTTTCCTTAGTGCTGGTAAAACCTCTTCAAGCACCCAATCTTGAAATGCTTCAGCTGCTGGTAACTTAGAGCTGAATATCAATTGATACAACCCGGATTCAGTTACGTACAGGGAATTAGGCTGTGAATTAAGGGGGAGGCGATTCACCTCTACCTTAAGTTCGCTAAGCCTTACCTTGTATTTATCGCGAACATGCACCTTAATTGCATCTTTTGGGCGCTCGTAACCCAGCGCTAGCGCCACTTCCTTTGCTTTGAAGTATAGTTTATCGCCTTGCACTATGCATTGCAGTTTCGTACCGTTGTTTTCAAATATTTGCAGCATGTATATCTAAGGAATATTTTAACCTTAATATGCAACACTCTTAAGTTGATTCATTTCTACGCTCAGTTGCGCGTCAGACACGACGAAGACGTAGCAGTTTATCTTATCGCCGTCGCCCGCGGAAGCATTCTTGGTGCGCTTGATCTCCAATGTTATGCCATCCTGCGTATTTACTAGACGTAAACCCTGGCCATGTAGGTCTTCGTCGTTGATGGTGCGCATATCAATCCACAGCGCGTACTTATCCTTAAAGAATTCCTCAGGGCTAATTTGGTCGCCAAACTTGCGCATTGCCTCCCTGTACACGTCTGCGGGCTTTATCCCCTGGGAGTAGACCTTGTTTGGAACGCCGTTTATGTTGACCCCTACGTTAGTAATGTTGGGGTTGTGAAAGGCCTCGGAGTCACGCTTACCGGCCTCATAGGGTTTGGCAAACACCAGCATTAACCCCGTGAGACTTCTTCGGGGGAGGTTAATGCTTTGGTTGATAACCTCATCCGTCTTATCCAGGAAGCTGAACGTCTTATACATCACTACGTGGTCGTAAAGGAATGCCTTGCCGGAGCTGTATTCCATGCCAGCGCTACGGGCCAGCTCTTCGCTGTACACGGTCTCGTACTGTAATTCTAAGTTGGTAATAGAGTATGGGGTTGTTGTGGTAAGTGCAGTGCTTAGCCCACCAATAATGTTATTAGCATCTGCTAAAGTTACTTCAAACTGCAGTTCGGATAACTGTCTTGGGTAATACACACCGTGATTCGTGATTACTTCAAAGTCTAATGGTATGACATACTTACTACCATAGGCTGTCTTTATTCGCTTTGCGTCTGCCACTGCGGTTTCTCCGCTGCCGTCAGTAGGTTGCGTTTTCGTAGGTGTGCGGACCTTACCATAGGGTTTGGCAAACACCAGCATTAACCCCGTGAGACTTCTTCGGGGGAGGTTAATGCTTTGGTTGATAACCTCATCCGTCTTATCCAGGAAGCTGAACGTCTTATACATCACTACGTGGTCGTAAAGGAATGCCTTGCCGGAGCTGTATTCCATGCCAGCGCTACGGGCCAGCTCTTCGCTGTACACGGTCTCGTACTGTAATTCTAAGTTGGTAATAGAGTATGGGGTTGTTGTGGTAAGTGCAGTGCTTAGCCCACCAATAATGTTATTAGCATCTGCTAAAGTTACTTCAAACTGCAGTTCGGATAACTGTCTTGGGTAATACACACCGTGATTCGTGATTACTTCAAAGTCTAATGGTATGACATACTTACTACCATAGGCTGTCTTTATTCGCTTTGCGTCTGCCACTGCGGTTTCTCCGCTGCCGTCAGTAGGTTGCGTTTTCGTAGGTGTGCGGACCTTACGTAGAATGACACTACCAATTCCTTGTTCTATCCTTTGCGCGCGGTCAAATGCAGTCAACCATAAGTCTTTGTACGTGGTATACAGATCGTACCTATTTAAGTCCAGCAAGGATTCCCCGGCGAACTTTACGCGCATCTTAGAAACAATGTTGCGACCCACGTTGTTAACGATAATCCTTTCATCTGTGGGGCTTGACTGTACCGCTAGGTCGAACCTTAAAGCCAGGGTGCCAGGTACTAGGACTAGGTTATCCGTTAGGCGGGGCACGCCTACGTACAGGGTTTCCCCTGGCTTAGCGCTAGAAGGGGTAAAGGTGACCCGGTGAAAGGTGCGTTCCGCTTTCAGCCCGCCAACCTGCTTAGGTAATACGTTGGGATTTAACTTTGAGCTTATCATATATAATGGAAGTAGAAGGAACGGATTTTGACCCCCTTACCGAAGAAGGCCAAGTTGATATTAACGATGAAGAATACGAGTCTTTACTTCCTAATGACAACGTAGACGGACGAAGTCTCTTTGAGAAATTAAGTAGTAAGTATGGTAGGAGGGCCCGCGATGCTATGCGTTCTTTGAGAGATAAATTCAAGTCTAAGAACCCCCACACGCCCATTCCAGAATACTTACAAATGGAATCCCTTGGCGTGCGGTCGGACTTAATAGCGAACATCATCGAGGACCTAAGGGAGCGATACCCAAACATAAACCTGGCTCTCTTAGACTTCCAAATAGGAGACAAAGGGCAGGTTCAAGTTAGAGAATCGGGTAGGGAAAAATGGCACAACCTGTATCAAAGGAAGAATTCCCACCTGCTTAACAACCAACTTCCAAAAGGAGTCACAAATGCGCTGGGAACGCCCAACTTGACCATGCAGCGAGGCTCGACTAGGGAGGAAATGCGACTGGATTTCAATAAGATCTTTAAGGCGGCAGCTAGATTACCGGCCTTTGCAGGCGGCCATGGAACATACGAAGAATTAAGGGCGCAAGTAGGAACGCTAAGTGAGTCACTCCAAACCAAGACAGAGGAAGTTGCTACGCTGAACTCTCAAAAACGGGAATTGGAGGCCAAGATAAATAAAATACGGACCTTACCAGCACGCCTTGCCGAGCTAGCCTCTTCTGCATATGATTTAGCGGAAGCGCAACGAGAATTGGCCGAGATTACTAGCCGAACGGAGGCAGTTAATAACGACTTAGAACGAATCACCAGGGAGCGCGAGGACCTCTTAAGGGCAAGTGAGGATTTGGCGGCTCTTAAGGTGTCTTTCCAGAATCTAAAGCTGGAAAACGACGTCCTCGAAGAAAGATTTAAGGAAATGGAAGACGAATTCATGAGGGGAAACCAAGCTACTGTTGAAAGTCATGCCGCCGAAGTTGCCGACTTTCGGCAGCGGATATCTAAGTTGTTAGATGAAAAGACCACTGCCGTGAAGGACTTTCAGAATGCCTTTAGCCGCTTGGCTGGTAAGGATGAGCAGCTAGTACGCATAGGAAATGAATTAGTGGAGAGTCACGACAGGGAAAGGCGTATTATAGCACAAATGGCTGAAAAGGATCTGGAAATAAGACAACTTCAGGAGACCATCGAAGACCTGCAGGGTCGAATAGAGCGGCAGCAGGAAGTAGCTGTGGACCAAACTCGCTCCGAAGAGGAAAGGGAGGCTGCTAGGAAGGAAGTAGATACGCTTGAAATACGCCTTGCGGAATTACGGGCGCAAAAGGAGAAGTTGGAAAAAGAGCTGGGGCTTACCACCAAGGAAAAGGTAAAAAGAGCTCTGGTGAAGTATGGTATTCCGCTGGCATTTGCGGTTGCTATTTCGAGCGTAGTAGGAGTTATCCTTAGCACGCTTAAGGCTACGGGCGCGGGCGTAAAGAAATTAGGCAGTGGGCTGACGGACTTGGGAAAAAAGATGGCAGCCGGTCTTCCTGGGCTGCTGGGTTCGGTTGTTTCCTTGGCACTTAGGGCCGGCGGCGAACTGCTAAAGTTCGTGGGGAATAACATTTGGATATTAGTCGTAGCTATTGGGGTGGTACTTCTGAAGAAGATGAAGGCTTAATCTTATCCTTGTGTATTACTGGTGGCTTATCGTCGTCGGGCGCCCGAGGCGTCCTCGACTGGGGATAAGTAAAGATAGTATTCGCGCCGCCTTGATAATGCGGAACTAGCGGCAGCACGCTCATGGTGCTAATGGGCTTATTATTCCAAGTGGCATCCGTCGGGGAATTTCTTGACGGGGCGGCATTTATCCGAAGGTAGGCAACGTCGTTGGGAAGAACTTGTAACTTCGCATATTGGCAATTGGCTATCATGTGAAAAGTTACCGGCGTTAAGTCTTCTCCGCTTCTTGGAGGGGGTTCCGACGAAAAATGAGCTGGGTTCCTATTATTATCTTTTTTTCTGTAGGGTAGTAATGGGTGGTTATCCTCATCGACAATCCTAAACCCGACATTACACGAATACCCCGTCGAAATGCTAATGGTACACATGATCAATCCCAGGCCCCCAACCTTCACCCACAGCCCGGTGTCATGCCAATGCTGTTCTAAGTAGTCCTTCTCCTCCAAAAAATGTAGAAACCAATCTTCCTTCGCGTGTGGGTTCATATATTTCAGCAAACATAGTTTGCTTCTAGAGACTAAGCACCGTAAGAGTGCTGATGGTTGCGTGGTTATAGATAGTATCCCTTTGATTTTCTATGCTATTTACCGTAACCTTTCCCGTATCGTCTACTCTTATCTGCAGCTTTACTAGCCCATGGCAATCGGCGACCATGTGGAAAGTCCAAACGGAAAGATTCTCGGCGCTGGCTGGGTTGGGCTCTACGGAGAAATGCGCAGGCTCCCTGTTGTTTGTCTTATTTCTCATAGGCTGCAGTACGCCATTGTCATCCAGGAGCCTAAAGCCTACGTTGGCGTGACTGCTCGTGCCAATGCAAATACTACAAAGGATTAATTTCTTCCCTGAGTAGTTCAAATTCACGGACATGCCCGTGACATCAACCCAAGAGCTCTGGGTGTATTTTTTCTCGCCTGTGTAAGTCGTATAGACACAATCTACTCCAGCTACGTAGGGGTTGTTCATCGCCATATATAATAGCTCAGACCAATGCTTGCAGCTGCTAGACCGGCTTTTAGTAAGTTATGGTCATATTCCTCGGTAACCTTCTTTACTGGTTTCTTTGGTGGCTTTTCTACATGCGCCTTCTTTGATGGTTTTTCTACGTGCTCCTTCTTTGGCTTCTCTACGAAGTGAGGAATGTTCCTAAGAGTGTCAGAGTTCACGTCATTCACCCCGAACTTCATGTCCTTAGTAGCTCGTTGAAGTTTGTTGTTGTAACCCACGACGGAATCGGCGTTGATGACCAAATTACTTGGCATTAACCAACAACCAGGACTCAAGGCATAATCCAGTCTAACCTTTGATTGCTGCACCGCAAGTTGATATCTTTGAACTGACTTAGAAATCTCATTCTCGATAACAGCGCTTTCGAAGAGGACAAGGAATACTTGTTGCGTTTCCTGTGACGCACCACTGGCATCTACGATGGGGCTGCGAGTGCTAACCTGTGCTCCTAGAATGCAGTAAACAAAGGCTTCAATGCTTCGATTAATCCTTGCTAGGTTTTTCAGTCCAATGCCCTTTGCGGCAAAGAAAGGCGCCCAAGGATACTTTTCTTTGCTTTCTATGAAGTAAATCAAGTCACCTTTTGACGCTTTACCCCCTAAGTCGGAGAATTCCCATCTGCTAGGATACCCCATACCCGGCGTTTCTATGCTGGCGCCAACATACGAAGCATAGGTGTAAGTCTCTCCTAAACCATGGGCGGCACCCTCTTTGTTGCGAAAATCAGGGTTGGTAAGCTTAAACTCATTCCTTAATCGCTCCCATGCGACTTTGTCATATTTGTTATCCTTCGGCTTAAAGATAGTGTCACTAGGAAGCGGTGCTCCTAACTCAAACAATATCCTACGAATAGTAAAAGCAACATGAAATCGCAGGAAAGGAATATGGAACATGTCCGCGGCTATACCGCATCCTTTAGTAGCAGCCCAGACAGCAAAGTTTAACTGCTGCGGCCAATACCGCATGTTGGGACCTGATAACCATTCTCTGGATTCTTTCCCTGAGGTATGTTTCATGGCAGTTTCTCTAAAGATGTCTCTGACTTTTATTTTGAAAGTCGTAGAACCCACGGGGATTTCTAAGGAGGTAACCATCTTAGCAAAGTCATTTGCGCCGCCTTTGTTGTTGTAAAATGGGTAATCCTCCGTTGCCGGTAATAAATTCTCTGGAAAATTAGGCTGCCTTTCTTTATGCTCGGGTTTTGGGTTCTTTGGCTCCAAGTCCGCATTGCTGTACATCCTAGAGCCTTTATAGTAAATCCCATCGGGTCTTCTTTCAAACTTACTAGGGTCTGCATGCGGAAACATCTTCCTAAATGCTCTCCAGTTGGCATAATCCCGGTTGTCGTGATGTGGCTGCTCCTCTATGTTATTCCCAAAAGCGTCGTACATTAGTATATAATGGATGTTATACCTTCAGCACCTCAGTTGTACCCAGATGTTCCCACCATAGGTCCTACAGAATTAAACGCCGAGAACTTTCGTCTGAATAAAGCGAACTTAATACTGGCTTACTTGGAAGGGCAAGCAAAACACTACGAAGAGGTCAGGAAAAAGTACGCCAGAGCCCGAAGCATACTACATAAAATCGCGATAACTTCCGGCTCCATGTCCGTGGCGTTAACAGGCACTGGCGTTGCTACTTCGCTTACCGGGCCTGGAATAGTCGTTGGCGTTCCTTTAGCCAGCGTTGGAGCCGTCTGCGGCATCGTTTCCGCTGTTACGACAGGCATTATAAAGCAACTGTCCGGTAAGATATCCAAGCACGACACACACATAGCCCTAGCAAGAGCAAAGGCTAACACCATTGCCGACTTAGTCTCCCAAGCTCTGCGGGACCGCCGCATAGACGACACGGAGTTTTCTTTGATCCTCGCGGAGGAAAAGAAATATGGGGAGCTAAAGTCGGGTAATAAAAAAACCATAGTGAAAGATCTTTCCGAGGAATCTCGCAAAAAGATCTACCAGGAGGCAAAAGAGGAGCTCCAAAGAAAACTCACTCAGTAGACATCTGCTTTGAAAAGAACGTAGGGGGATTTAGACTGCACATTTCATCTTCTCGGAATCCATTCTAATAGGGGGTGGTTGGGGTCTATTTTGTAAAATATTTCGTAAATTACGTCGGGGTAATAAGGAATATCCTTATCCAGCCGACAGAATAACCACTCGGCCCTTTGCATATCTGGGACATGAGGAATACGCCTACCGGTAATTTCAGACAAAAGATAGGGAATAGCTTTGTAATATTTCCCTAGCTTTAATTTTTTCAATGTCTTTCGTAGACTTTGTGGGGTTGGCTCTTCTAAGTGGTCTATGATTTTCTTCTTTACTTCGTCGTCTAAATATATCGGATGTAAACCTTGGATATGACTCATCCAGTCCCTGAAGTATTTTAATCTCTTATATGGCGTTTTCTTACGACCTCCATTGGCGTAATACTGCTCTCTGGTAGCATTTGGTACGGCATTACGAATATTCTTACCACACTCGTAACACTGTGCTGACGTGTCGTCTTCTATTCGCATTTTTTTACCACAACACCAAAAGGGTTCTGGCTTAGGTACGATAACTTTAGGTCTTAGACAAATCACACAGAAGTCATTGGTGAACTTCTTACATTCATGCATCGTATATCCGACAAATATTTTAACCTCCGTTTGCAGTACCCAACAGAGCAGCAGTTAGGCACCTTTCGCGCTGCCGGCAGATCGCGCAAGACCCCCTGTTCCGCGGGTTACCGACCTCCAAAAACCCACCCCCCCCTGGTGTTTTTCGACTTGCGATTTTTGGCAATGCCGGCAATTCGCGAGTCCGCCTAACTGCTGCTTCTCCTAGATACTAAAAAAAACTAAGCCCAAAAGATATTTTTTCGGAGGAACAGAAAGATATTTTACAAGAAATCTAGTATACATACCTGTATTTTGTTTTGAGTGGTTATCTTCACCAAGAAAAAAGAAAAAGTTATTGTTTTTGAGGAAACATAACATTTACTAATAACATAATTAGAGGGGACTAATCATGATTAGACTTACGCAGTAGAA
Organism: Actinia tenebrosa; assembly: GCF_029948245.1. NCBI lineage: Eukaryota > Metazoa > Cnidaria > Anthozoa > Actiniaria > Actiniidae > Actinia > Actinia tenebrosa. Next base: position 6,106,260 of record NW_028292575.1, on the reverse strand, counting down.
TGTGATTGGAGTGGGTTTAGGCCAAAGCGAACTTGCAGGCTGTGAATAATAACAAATGCATGCAGCCTACTTTCGACTTTTTTTGATCTACAAACAATCATGATGTTATGTGTTATATATTGACCGAGAAAACTTTTGCTGAAAATTGGACAATTTTACAGACGTAATGTGCTCTTTCTAGTGCTGGTATTGATGGCTTTCACGGCCGCCGTGTTGGAGGAATTTAACAAAAGATTCGTCATAAGTCTCTTTTGTTATATCCTCAAACATGGCCGCAGAGTCTTTTGTAATTACATTCTCTTAGGAATGATTGCAAACCAGCAATTGGTTTTCTCTCCATTTATCTTAACTTATTCGAATTTGCGGCCTCCATTTTGCCAAAGGGTCTATTCGATGATCGATGACCGGCTCGCGTAACCAAAAGTAACAATGACTTGTAAAGTTTATTCAAATAGCTTGGACGGGCATTGTTAATGACACAAGAGGAAAAGACAAAGACTTGAATACCTTGAGCTCAACAGATACTGGTGAGATATATTGGTAGTGTTTGACACTATTTTGAAATTCTTACAAAAATCTATGGAGGCGTTTCCTAGGAATATGAATTAACTAAAATATTATAGGTGCGGAGAATGTTGTCATGAAAATGCTCTACATTTGCCGAACTGTAGTTTCAAATAGATATAAGCAAATGCCTCGAAACTCAACACCATAAAAAAGGACATTTTAAAAATTTCTCATGCGAAATTCCAGGGCGAAATATTGAACAGATCTTGTTATGGAATTGAATTTGAAAAATCAACAACCAACTTTGGGGTTTCATAATTCTAAAACGGCTTGAAATAATTCCTTGAAACTCACTCATCAGCAAGGGCATGACTCAAAATACAACATCCTTAAGTTCGGACAAAATCCATGGGGGATTTTTTGAGACCGACCCGAAAAACTGTTTTTCGGGAATTCCCCATAACTTTTGCATAATAAGGACGATCGACATGCCACACCCAATATTTTAAACTTCAATCAATTGACCAATTCATATTTAAAAATCAAATGGCTACAAAGAGAGGAAGTCTATTTTAGCGCGCTTTGAATGCTACTGGTCGGAGCTTTCCGTTGCTGATTTTAGCCACCTTAAATTGCAGTTTATTGGAATAAAAACGACATGCCTTGATAACTTGTTGTGTCTTTTATTACTTGGCCGAGTTTGAAGACATTTGGACGCATTTTCACTGGGTTATCGAATTTTTTTCCCTCCACTATTCAATTTCAAGGATTCGAATTTTGACCGTTAATCGCTCACATTCAAGGCTGTTATAAGCACTGTATAAGCAACATAAACCTTCATAACTTAGAAACGCATCACTCAAATCAAGAAATATTTTACCAATCAACTATTTACTTCATGTAGAATCAGTACTGAAAGTATTGTCGAAGGGTTCATTTGCACTTTAACTATACAAGTTAACTATATATGGAACGAAGTTATCAGTGTTGGTATTGCATAATAAACTTTCTTACAAATACTCGAGTTTCGAGTTGTCTGTTGTTCAGGGTAAGCCTTGATTTTGTGTTGGATATTGACGTGTTCCAGTGAAGTTCCCTTGAATTTCAAAGTGCATTTTCGTATTGTTGAAGTTGTCAATCTTTGCTTTACTGATGATATTTGTGGATATTTAGATACTGAAATAAGGATAACCTGAGAAAACGAGTCTGTTACCAAAGAACACAACGGTATTGTATTGCATTTCTTTTCAACATCCATCTCACGTACGGAATCTCATGTTTATCAAGCTAGACAGTCAAAAGTAGACCGCAAGCACGTGTTTTCAAATCACAGCCTACCAAGTACACTTCGGTCAATACCATCCAATCACATCACTGCGTAAGTCTAATCATGATTATAAGTAGATGTTATTTGTTCAAAAACAATATCTTCTCTCTTCTCTTGGTGAAGATAACAACTCCAAGCACACGCCTTCAAGTCAGGTATTTACACACCTTATATAAACCAATTTGTGCCATTGCAAAAGATCTCATCCTTTGGGCTTTATGTTCAACCATAATGTAACTAGGGGATCATAGTGCAATTTTTTCGGGTCCACATATGCACACACACACACACACATATATATATATATTCAAAATTAAGGCACGGAGACAGACAAATGGCAACTGAATCCTTTACCCAAATGAGACTTTTAATAGCTTAGTATTTTTCTGGCCTGAGCGGGTTGTCGACTCTTAACTGTAAATGATTTCTATCAAATGCTGACGATTATGAAATTATCAAATTTAAAGCCTCCATACTTGCCAGATAAAAACAATAGTTTGTAAAGTTGTGCGTCATGTTAAAGTTCCCATTATTCTAAGGTGGAGATATTTTATTTAGTCAAACTGGAACCCAAATGAGGCTTTCAAAAACTTAGTGCTTAGAACTTAGTTGTTGACTTTTAACTGTAAGTGCTGTCTCAGAAGATTATCAAATTTAAAGCCTTCATTCTTACTAAATAAAAACAATAGACCGTAAGGCTGTGCGTCTTTTCATTATTCTAAATCACACCATGTATCAATCCCTTGTGAAGATTTTTCAATTTGAAGTTTCTATGTTCAATATGCCTTCTCGTGTGCCTTCTCCCTTGAAGCACAGGAGAAAACCTCGACTAGAGACTTTACTCACCATTTATACTTCCAATATGCTAAAGCAACTCACCTTCGAAAAGACACAAATCATGGTCATAGTCCAGATTTTGAAGCAGATAATATTAGAAGCCATTGCATGATTCGCTCTGCTTGATCTAAAAGAGGCCGAAGTGGTCCGATTCTCCTAGATGTCAATAGCTTTGAACAATAATTTTCGCGCATTTTGAAATGTAAAAATATCTAGGTTCTTTAGATATTTATTCTTGTGATTGTTTTTTGTGGACCTTATCGTCCTTATTCATCACCATGCAATGTTTTCCAAGAGACCGATTTAGCTTTAAGTAATGTTTTCCAATTTTACATGAACCACGTATCATTTTTTTGTTTAACAGCGGTGCACTGAGAAGATGGATTTATTAATCGCTGTGCAAAGTTTTCCAAGAGACCAATTTAGCTTTGGAGTAAATGTTTTTCCATTTCACATGCAACACGTATCATTTCTTTGTTTAACGGTTGTGCACTGAGAAGACACATGTTTTTTTTCTTTTTTGGAACAGACCAATTAGGAGCAATGCTAACGTTTTTCCATTTCGTTTCAGCCACGTATCATATCCATCAGTCGTGGTGTAACCAATTTTCGCAAAATTTACATCAATTTAGCTTTAGAGTAATGTTTTCGCGCATCGATTCTTTATTTAGTAGTGGAGCACTGAGAATATATAAAAATGTGGATATATTCGTCGTGATGCAATGTTTTTGCAATAGACAATTTTAGATTTAGAGTAATGTTTTCCCATGCATTTCACATGCTCCACATATCATTTCTTCGTTTAACAGTGGTGCACAGCTGTTTCTTCGTTTCTATCGATCTTCTTTTCTCAACTGAAAACTTTCGATCTATGTTTTCCCTTTCTTTCTTTCTTTCTTCGTTCTTTTCTTCGCTACTTCGTTCTTTGCTTTGTTTGATGTTTTTTTCTTTTTTTTTTCTCGTGTCTATTCTTCTTTTTTTGTTCTTTCTTTTCATTCCTGCTACTAAAACATCTACACATATCTACACATATTCCTAATTCTCCAATAAGCCATTTCCATGAGAATTTTACTACTACTACTACCAGAATGCTTTGCGAATTTTCTTTCTTATTGAAATGTGTAATTCCCTCATGAGAATAGCAAGACAATTGGTGCTAATGAACTGATCAAGGGAAAGTGGGCAAAAATTAAGTCTAGTAGTGGTATTGCAAGTAAATGACGCTATATTCACGGCAAATGGCTTTTTTTCTTATACCCAAGCCCGGGGGGGGGGGGGGGGGGGGGGGGTTCTCCCCTATATCTCTATATTTGCTATACGGGTATGTGCCGCCCTATAGGGTATGGTTTTTCGGCTTTTGGGTCTGGGGTAGGGTATACTTTTTTGACATTTTGTCTGGGATAGGATATCCTTTTTGTCTGGGATAGGGTTAACGATTTGCTCGTTTTTGTCTGGCGAATAGTCTATGCTTTCTGCCGGAACAAAAACAATAGAAATGTTAGTAAATATTGATTGCAATCGATTGTAAAGCCGTATTTTACGTCTTTTAGTCTGGGATAGGGTGTACAATTCTTAGTTTTAGTCTGGGGTAGGGTATGTAAAATCAAAATTTTAGGTCTGGGATAGGGTCAGGGCTTTGAGGTCCTGGCGGCACACCCCTACCCAAGTTGGGGTGGTAGTACCCCCCCCCCCCCCCGGGTACCCAAGAATGTACCATATCAAATATTTTATACTTGCTTCTTCTAGGATGTTTCTTTTACTAGTTTGCTGTCTCCTAGCAACCACCCAGGCAGTCAAACTGCCACCCGAGTACTGCACCATTATCGATAACCAACACACGTTAACCCAAATCACCGACCACAGCTGTGGTTGTGATGCAAAATCCGCTGGGAATTTACGTTATCGTAATAACAAGCTGCAGTATTGTGACGGAACTAAATATGTCACCGTCGGACCAGCTGGCAGCTTAGGATCTGAAGGCAACCTGGCCGTGTCATGTTCTGAGATACTGCAGGATAACAGGTAAGTCTCAACGTGTCTCTTAATTAAGGTGGCTCTATGAAGTTTTGGGGAAAAATATCAAGCAATAGGAAGCAGCATCCTAGCTATAGCCAGTACCGACTAACATAGCGTATCGCGTATCTCGCTCTAAGTTACTCGTTCTCAATTGTTTCATAGATTATTGAAAACCACTCTACTTCTTGGGAATGGAGGTCAATTGGGACGTGAGCCCTGTTTCCTTTCCCAGCCCCAACAGTTCTTTCTTTCCTTTATATGATTTATGTATTTTTTATTCTTTTCGTATTCAAGCAGTGAGCGCCAAAAACTATTTTCTTGAAGAATTAAGGCTGCTGTACAAGGCTAAAATCTTGTTATTCAGAAAGTTTAACTTGTTTGGAAGTGGAGATGACCGAGGAAAGTGGAATCAAAGTGTTAACCCAAAGCAAAAATTTTATTCGAAAATGAGGTTCAGGCCTTCATTTGCTTATTTCCCATATATTTCCTATAAAAAAGTCTGACAAAGCAACATTCTAACACAAATGCAACAAAACATCTTTGTACAATTGAAAATACCGCTTCAAACAGGCATTTTATCATAGTACATCAGTTTCTAACTGTTTAAAAAAGGTTTTGAGTGTTAACCCAAAACGAAAATTGGATAAAAACTCATACGAAAGTCTAGTTTTTGGCGCTTTTTGCCATTATTGAAAAAAATTTCCTCTTATACAATTGTGACAAATAAACTAAACTAAACTAAACTAAACATTGACTAACATAACTGGCACGGAAACTACATTGAAGTATATGAGTTTAGAATAGGGAGTTTTAGATTGACTTTTTTTTCTCCCCGCAGACGGCAAACGTGAGCACGTTTTCATAGTTTTCCTGTATTTTACTTTACCTTTTACAAACCTTCTCACCAAGCGCAAATATTCTTGTTTTTCTACTACTTGGACTTTTTTGCGATTCTTTTTCAGTAATTTAAAAAAATTTTTTACTGGTCAACTGACGTTTCACGTTCGCCGTGAACGTAAATCTAAAACTCTGTAATAACTATTTTCTAAACTGATCACTTGTAATGTAACCAGCTATACAGAAGGTCATTCATTTTGAGGATCCTTCTTTGAATTTGAGATCCTCAAAAATTGTATTGTTTATTCATACTAATAATAAGTCTTTTGATAAGTAGAGCGGATGCAATTAAACCTTGAAATAAAATCAAACTAAATACTGACAAATAGTAGCTATTTAGTGACTAATAGTTGCTATCACTCAACCAGAACATTCATCATACAAAGACAAATACACAAGAGATCATTTGTGTCTTTTGTTTAATAAATGTTCATACTAATAATAAGTCTTTTGATAAGTAGAGCGGATGCAATTAAACCTTGAAATAAAATCAAACTAAATACTGACAAATAGTAGCTATTTAGTGACTAATAGTTGCTATCATTCAACCAGAACATTCATCATACAAAGACAAATACACAAGAGATCATTTGTGTCTTTTGTTTAATAAATGTTCTGGTTGAGTAATCTAGTGACTATTAGTCACAGAATCTATAATAATAATAATAATAATAATAATAATAATAATAATAATAATAATAATAATAATAATAATAAGTACTGTTTAATAAACGAGCAGGAGTGTTTTATCGGGTATAAGACAAGAGGCGTAGCCGAGTGGTTTTAGACCCGATAGAACACGATCTGCGAGTTTATTAAACGGCTTAAAAAACTCCTGATGTATGTTCTCATATGGTACCGAATTCTTTACGAAATGAACCAAGTTTGATAGAGAAAATCCAAGTTAAGGTTTATGCAAATGAAGACGAATCTATATCAGATATAAAACCTCCTTCATGGGCATGATTTCTATTGTGTTTCCTTCATGAATTATTAATGCGTTTTTTTAAATAATAATAATAATAATAATTTATTTCTATAGCGTGTTTTCCTAACAGTCCAAATACGCTGTACAATAATAAGAAATTAAATTAAATCAATATAATAATATACAAGATGATATATATATATATATATATATAGAGAGAGAGAGAGAGAGAGAGAGAGAGAGAGAGAGAGAGAGAGAGAGAGAGAGAGAGAGAGAGAGAGAGAGAGATGACTAAATGTTCTCATAACAGTTATCAGATCTAATATAACCTAAAAGGAAAAGACAAGTCTGATAAACTTCTAGGACTAATAAAAGGCCATTCTGAAAAGGTAAGCCTTAAGCTTACTTTTAAAGCTATTACATGAATCACTTTGTTTAATTTCTAATGGAATACTCATCGGGCAGAATGGCTATTGTTTAATGGACATCATTATCAAACTCCACAACCTCGGAGCACAGACAGAAAAAGCTCTAAAGCCATATGTCTTAAGATGGTATGAAGGCTCGACTAACATTAGCTTAGATGATGATCTTAATGTACGACGTGGAACATAAGGTTTCAGTAAATCAACTATATAGCCTGGTGCTAAACCATTAAGAGCCTTATATGTAATCAACAAAATCTTAAAAATAATACGTAAATCAACTATATAGCCTGGTGCTAAACCATTAAGAGCCTTATATGTAATCAACAAAATCTTAAAAATAATACGTTGCTCTACAGGCAACCAATGTAATTCAATCAGTAAAAGAGTGATATGATCGCACTTACGTGAAAGTGTAACTAATCTGGCAGCACAATTAAATACATACTGTACATGCTTAGTTAAATACTTAGGTAATCCATACGAGAGTGAGTTGCAATTATCTAAACGAGAAGTAACAAAAGCATGAACGAGCACCTTTGTTGTGTCATAACTTTTGTTGTGTCATAAGAATGCAGATTTACACAACTCAGTTGCATGTTTATCTAAAGCAAATGTACTATCAAAAACAACTCCGATATTACGAGCAAAGTCAGAAGGAACAACGCTTGAGTTACCAACTTGAACAGATTCCAACAACGGAGCTGGACGATGTTTTGCATGAACAACCAGCAGTTCTGATTTATCTTGGTTCAGCTTGAGGTTATTGAGCAGCATCCAGTGGTCAATGTCAGCAAGGCATGCTTCCAATCTATAGTGCGAGCCTTCCGTAGGTCACCCATAACTGTTGACTTGAATGAGACATAGATTTGCGTGTCGTCGGCATAGAGATGGTACGATACACAATGACGACGCATTGTCTCCAATTTGAGATACATAAAGCAGGTAAAGGATAGGTCCGAGCACCGAACCTGTGGTACTCCACAGCTCAGAGGACGACTTAACGACCGGCTCCCTTCAATGTTGACAAACTGTGTGCGATTATGGAGATATGACTTGAACCAAGCGAGGGCCTTACTGCTGATTCCAAAGCAGTTTGAAAGACGTCCCAAGAGTATTTGGTGATCAACGGTGACGAAGGCAGCCGACAAGTCCAAAAGTAGAAACAGTAGTCTTCATCTATAGATCGCAAAATGTCATTCTGAACTCTGACTAAGGCTGTTTCAGTACTATGAAAGCATTTATAAGCTGACTGAAAAGGTTCATTCAGATGATTGGCATTAAGATACTGATTCAATTGACGAGCAACAACTTTTTCACAGCATTTAGTGATAAATGGTAAATTTGAGATGGGTCGATAGTTCTTTAACAGCTCATGGTCCAGAGATGACTTCTTGAGAACAGGTCTAACAAGGGCTTCCTTCATCTTGTCAGGAACGGTATGATGCTCCAAGGAAATGGTGACAATGTTAGTAATGAAAGGAGTCAACAAGTCAATGCACTTATTCAGAAGCGAACTAGGAAGTGGATCAAGAGAACAGGATTTAAGGCCAGAAGGACCAAGTAGAGTAGAGAGTTCTTGAGCTGATACAGGCTTAAACTCAGTAAAGCAAGAGTCACAATGATAACTGTTATCAAGCACAGAATCAGCATCATTCAACGCAGCTATTTTTGTGTGAAGGCTATCTTTTATCAAAGTTATCTTTTCTGTAAAGTAGTCAGCAAATGTAGTTGCCAAAGATGCAGCATTGTCTGAAGTTGGTAGACGCATACAATCATTACGATGTAACAATTTGTTAACTGTAGAAAATAATTTATGTGGATCTGATTGATTGTCAGAAATAACGCCAGAGTAGTATGCCATTTTAGCTTCATGAACACACTTGTTGACATGTTTGCATTGATCAACATACAGTTGGCGATCCACGGTGAGTAGAGACGCTCTCCAGCGACGTTCAAGCTTTCTGCGTTTGATCTTCTCCTCTCGTATATCTTCAGTATACCAAGCAGCGTTAGGGCGTAGGGTCAAGACTCGTTTCTTTACAGGTGCATGCTCATCAAGTATGTCAGTCAAGACAGAATTATAGAAGATCACAGCTGAAGTGACATCTTGTTGACTGCTAGAATCAACTAGAGATGAACTGGCAATGTCATCACGGAATTGTTGTATGTCAACACATTTTAACTTGCGATAATGGACCTCTTTTCTCTCAAAGGCGGTCTTAGATAAGGCAATAGTACATCCAACTACATAATGGTCTGAAATACAAGGATCAACCACTCTAACATTGCTAATACTCGACTCATCAGCCCTAGTGATGATCAAATCAAGAGTATTACCGTTCTTGTGAGTTGATTCAGTCACATGTTGTTTGAAATTGAACAATTCCAGGAGATGAAGAAATCGCGCAGCTATAGAATCACAGGCATCATCAACGTGGAGGTTAAAATCACCAACCAGGAGAAGGGATCCCGATGCAATGGCCAGATGCTCCAAAAGAATAGGAAATCCATCAAAGAACAATGTAAGAGAAGATTGGTTAACGCTAGTGGGAGGTGGGCGGTATACAATAATAACTCTCAAACTCGTAGACAAATGTCTTACTAACGGGTCAGTAAATTCAAAAGATTTGAATTTTCTTCTAATAGTAGGCTGACTCTGGACCTTTAGCAAGTTCTTGAATAAGAGCGCTACACCACCACCTCTTGAACCTCTTGGTACATTGATCAACTGATACCCAGTTGGACAAACTTCCGATATGATATGTACGTCTTGATCATCGTTGCTCAACCAGGTCTCAGTCATCGCCAGCAAGTCAATGTCGTTATCAACCACAAAATCCTTCACAAGCAAAGACTTATTGCAGACAGACCTCGTATTAAGTAAACCAAAGTCAATAGGTTTCGATGTACATAATGATGGTGGAATCGGTGAAGGTTTGATGTAAATTAACCTAGGCTTGTCCAGTAGACAAGAAATACCGCTACTAGGTGTTAATGTCTCATTATTAGTTTGATTTTATTTCACGGTTTAATTGCATCCGCTCTAACACCAACATGACCACGTTCAAGTAAAGCAGTACAATCAACGAATAAGGACTTCGTTTTCCTAAATAGGTCAGTTTCGGTCTGCTCTGGATAAGACATTAGGAGAATAACTTACTCATTTCTCCTAATAATTTTGGTCTGTTTGTTCTTAGTGATGCAAAGAGTGGTGTGTACTACCTTACCGCAGATGACAAGACCTTCCAGGCGTACTGTTACATGGATTCCATCTGTGGATCCAAAGGATGGACACTGCTTCTGAAGATGGACGGAAGCAAGGTGAATCTATTGACACTGTTACTTATATTATAGCGTCATTTAATTACAACTCTTAACAGAATCTCAGAATATTTTGAGCACTTTGCTTTGTTCGTTGGCTTGTTGGCTTGTTGGCTTGTTGGCTTGTTGGCTTGTTGGTTTGTTGGTTTGTTGGCTTGTTGGTTTGTTGGTTTGTTGGTTTGTTGGTTTGTTGGTTTGTTGGTTTGTTGGTTTGTTGGTTTGTTGGTTTGTTGGTTTGTTGGTTTGTTGGTTTGTTGGTTTGTTGGTTTGTTGGTTTGTTGGTTTGTTGGTTTGTTGGTTGTTGGGTTGTTGGTTTGTTGGTTTGTTGGTTTGTTGGTTTGTTGGTTTGTTGGTTTGTTGGTTTGTTGGTTTGTTGGTTTGTTGGTTTGTTGGTTTGTTGGTTTGTTGGTTTGTTGGTTTGTTGGTTTGTTGGTTTGTTTATTTATGCATTAATCAACAGCAAACGTTCAAGTACGACTCAGCTTACTGGACGACTAATAAATTGCTTAACGAGAAAGCCGTTTCCGAAGGACTCAACACCAGAACGGAAGTAAAGCTCCCCGCGTACTCGTCCTTCTCTTTTTCGAAGCTGTGCCTTGGAATGAAGGTCGGTGCTTCAACTCGCTGGATTCTTCTCTCCAAGAAAGCATCCTCGTTATACTCTATTATCTCAAGCAACAAGTACCAAGCAACGACCCTGGGACGTTATGCCTGGATGTCGCTAATTATTGGCAGCTCTCTTCAAAAAAAATGCAATCGAGAGGGATTCAATGTTCAACTTTCAATAAAGGTGAGTTAATCCATGAAATGCTTTTAATGATATTTTAAACAGTATTTGTTGACAACTTCGACCAACCCTTAGCAAAATAGTAGTCAAATATCAGCATTTTATCTTCTTTTTTTTCTCCAGTTTTGTTTTGTTTTATTATTTTTGGTTTTGGTTTTTGGTTTTGTTGTTGTTGTTCTTGCTTTCGTCCTTCCACCCGTCCTTCCATCCGTCCATCCGTCCGTCCGTCCTTCCTTCCTTCCTTCCTTCCTTCCTTCCTTCCTTCCTTTCTTTCTTGCACATGCGTCTCTTGATTGTCCTGTTCTTTTCTGGTTTTTCTTTGAGGTTGTTTTAAAATGTTCTTTTTAGTTTTATCTAAGCTAATTTTCTCCTATTTTTATGATTTTTGTTTTGGTTTCTCCTTCCTTCCCTCCCTCCCTGCCTCCCTCCTTCCCTGCCTCCCTCGCTCCCTCCTTCTCTCTCTCTTTGTGTTACTGTTTGTGTTTGTGCGTCTTGGCTATAGTATATGATTGTTATTTAAATATACATTTAATGTACTGATCTGAGTTTTCTCTGTACTTTCAGACAAGGATTGGTATCGTAGCTAACCAAGAACACAATTGTAGAACCCCAGACTCCTACCTCGGCTTCGGTACCAGACCCAACGGTGCGTGCGGCATCAAAAAGGGCATCACTGTAGGAAATGGTGCAGCCTGTGGCGGTGTCAACGGCAATAAAAACATCATTGCTATGGGTTTTGTTCTTGCTCGTTAATTTCCAAGACTAGAATGCCTAAGAACCAACCAAACATTACCATGATAATACTAGAGGGGTTAGTATAAATAATAAGGATTTTTCCCAGGGATAGTAGTTAAGATATCCAGTAGGACTGCATCTTGTAATAGTTATATTGTCCACAATGTAACTTACACTGTAATGGAGGCTATCTGCTGTGTGTTAGTAAATAAATGATGGCAAAACGAGATGATTTGAGTTCGTTTTTCTTTAATATAAGTAAACTTTTGAAAATCGTCGGCAAATATTTGAGAAATTTCCCCCCTCACGTTTAGCAATATAAAATCTCCCTGAATATTATCAGTTTAACTAAGTGATAGAATTTCTTTGATGGTCTGGAGGATTCAGTGGCGGATCTAGGGGTAGTGCGAAGGGGTTCGCGGGTTTGTTTTTTTCACCGTTTTTTTGTTGTTTTTTTTTGTAAGGTTTGAATTTTTGAGTACCAAGAAAAATATCTTCTGTAGATTGTAATTAAAAAGTTTACAGAAGTTTTGGGTTGTGGGCTGTTATAGCTTCAGTGTTTTTGGTGTCGTATTTGTAATTTGTGAAGCTCAAGTATTCCAAACAGATCGTGACATCGCCATTCTCTGACCAACTGCATGGACTACAAAAGCGATAATTTATTCAATAAATAAATCTTTACTTTAAAATTGAATTGTCGGGATTGGTCACTGTGTTTTGGCCATAGATCTAGAGATGCAATAGTTCGCGTTCCACTCTCGACTTATGTTCAATTGTTGAAGGCGTTCAATTAAGAACAAGCACCAAACAAACTTAATTTTTTTTGTGGTTAAAAACTTATTTTACAAAATGCTTATATATTTTAAAATTTAACTTCACGAACAACTGTCTGTTATCAAGATAAAATGTCTCCGACCATCTTCTCAAACTTGTTGTTAGTCGCTTCGTCCATGATGACTTTAGCGGTTGGAAATCGATCCTCATTAGCCTCGGTTTCGTGTACGATTGCTTCATGATACAACGAACTGGAAGGACTAAGAATGACAGGCCTGACTTGTGATTGAATGGTGTGTTTTGAGAAAAGGACTACATCCCGGGCGTAGAGTGCATCTCACAGCCCCCTCAGATACCAAATTACATACATTTACTGTATTTTATAGCTTCCGTCTCCGCCCGGGATGTAGTCTTTATTTGTATCTTGAATGCTTCCCTTTGAAAACAACTTAGAATTCTTTCTTTAAAAAAACTCCTACTATACCATCTCTACTACGAAAAAACCATAAACGATAGACTGAATCTATATACGGGATACAGACGAAACAGTCCAGGGCTTACTTTCTAGCGCAAATTTCGAAACGCAGTAAAAAAAAAAAAAACAAACAAAAAAAAAAACGCACGGCACGGACGTGCTGTGACTGGGCGTGCATGTTTTTTTATTGCTTGATTAATGATCTAGCGCTTTTTGATCGGTTTAAAGGCTGTTGTCAATTCAGTATCGTGACCTTACCGTCTCCGTTACATTACAAAACAAAGCACTAAAGCCGATGGGTAGCTTTGGATGGCTATAGATGGCTATATATACCTATGCACGTATGGCTATGTTTGGTTGAATATGTATGGCTAGATACGGCTATGTATGTCTATGTATGGCTATCTATGCCTTTGGGTAGCAATGTATACTAATGTGTGGCTATGCACACCTAGCTATGTCCTGTGTTTACCGATGTATGGTTATGTATGGCAATGTATACCAATGTATGGCTATGTACACCTATGTATGCCCATGTATGTCTGTACATGGCTAATTATTACTATGCCTGGCTAGGGATGCCCATGTACGTCAGTGTAGGGATGGCCATGTATCACTGTCTCATACGGCCACGAACGGGAGGCTGATGGCGGTGAATGGCTAGTCCAATATTACACCAGCGAATACATGGACTAACACACACGACAACCTAACAAGGGTTCGGTTTCGGTTCGGTTCACACTGGCTGGGCGACTATATGACATCCAGCCATGCAGTACATACCCCCTACCCCTGTGAAGCAACGAAAGGTAAGAGCTATAAAGCTGTAAAAAAGGGGCTGTCAAAACTAATACAATGAAATTTCAGTCAAGGTTGTAATATTTAAAGCTTGGTTGAACACCGTAAGATATTTTAGAATTCACGACATGTACGACAGTTCATTTTAGGCCATTTCTCTTAAACCATTGTTAATATTGACTATGTTTAAACTTACTCTATTGAAAATGGCAATTAATAATTAGCCTTTAATATAGAATAAAATTCTGTACTTTCATTTAAAGGACCGTTCAAACTTCATCAATCGATACGTAGTGAAAAGACATAAAATGAAAGTGGTTGAGAAGGCTAAGTTGAAGTCATTTTATCATCCATGTTGAAACGTAGCTTGAGCTACGAATGAACACGCGGTCGTCAGAATTGTTTGTCGTGGTGTAACCTTTAATACCTTATTATTTCTTATGATCTATTGACTCCTAGGGCATTTCCTGACACATAGGGCGGATCATCACATTATTTCCAAACAGTGTTGTCCCCTTCAAGGATTGTTGTCAAGGATTTCTTTAAAATAAAACAGCTGTAAGTAAGCTTTTTTCCTTCAGATCTCAAATGTTTCATAAGAACTCATCTATATCTCTATATCGCAATGTTGTTACAGATTGAATATTAGATAAATTGATTTTTCTATGTTGGTGCATTTATTTCCAGATATGATGTTGTATTGCCGTGGTAACGGAGTACCAGATACCAACTGGTCGTGGGTGGTTTGTTTTGCCACAGCCTTTAACAATTTGCTACAGTTTGGGTTTTCGCAAAGTTTTGGTGTTTTATTGCCAGTTCTTTCGGAACATTTCCAGGAAGGAAGAGAGACAACAGGTCAGTATCTACTAAAACCCAGTTGTGAAATGAGGTTTTACTCTGTATTTTTGGACAGGGGTATAGTGAGGTCTTGGTCAGGGGGATGGGGGGGGGGGGGGGGGGGCAATGTACCACCAAACTTGTAACCAGATGCTTCCGGTACTGACCAAGGGGAGCGTGGGCTATGGGTATGAAATTGTTTTCCCACCAATTTGCATGTATATACATTTCATTTTTAGAGTAGACAAGAACGTTAAAAGTATAGTAATTGAGATGCTCTCAGTTGACAAAATTTTTTTACGAATTAGTTCCATAGCCCATATTTTGAAATTCTAGCCATTTTGGTGACACTGGTACTATATAAATTAATATAACATTGTAATATCAATTATCTTTCTTTTGTGCAGCATGGGCAGGTTCCATTACTCTTGGCTTCACAATGCTTGTAGGACCATTTGCCGTCAAGTTGACTGAACGGTTTGGACAGCGTGCAGTTGCCATGGGAGCCGGACTTGGCTGTGCATTGTCTCTGCTCACCAGCTCATTTGCCAACCATTTAATAATTCTCTATTTTTCATATGGGTTGCTTTTTGGGCTTTGTGGTGGAGCAATTTTAAATACTGGTTACACTGTCACAACCAAATATTTCATAAAAAACAGGGCGTTAGCTACTGGAATTACTAATTCAGGTATAAGTCTTGGAGTCATGACACTTGGGCCAGTGATGGAGCAATTATTAGAAACACTAGCTTGGAGAAATACCCTAAGAGTGATGGCTGGTGTAATGCTGTTGATTTGCATTCTGGCATCTACATATAACCCAGTACGAATGGAGAATGGGGAAGGACAACGACAGAAGAAAGGCTGTCTATCTTTTATTGATTGTTCTGTGTATAGAAATGTTTCCTACACCATTGGAGTTATCACCATTACCTTGTCATTTTTTGGTCTCTATGTTCCTTTGATTCATTTGGTAAGCAGCATAACTACAGATTTGAAAAAATAAGTATTATAATAAAGTAAGAGTTACTGTAATTACCGAGAACGGAGGCAATGAGCCATATACATCTGAGGGCCACAGCCCTGTGGTATGTATAGGCTTATTGCGGACGTTCGAGGTAATTAAGTATTTTATTTATCATTTGAGAGGGTTTTTATCAAATGTTTATATATTTGACTTAAAAAAAGAAAATAAATAAAATAAAATAAGGTAAAAAAAAAAAAAAAAAAAAAACCTGCATGAAGAGGGTTGATGAATTAAACTGAATTGCTCATTATAAATCCACATTCAATATATAGTTATTAACTGGGTTAACAACTTTATATTGACCTCACATTTATAATGAAAATATAGCAAAAATAAAGCCTTGTGAATAACAAAGAAAACCATGACAATTGATAAATAATAGAGGTTATTTACCTAGGACGTCTGGATACAGAAAAACTGTGCCGAGGTCTTGAATATTCACATTTTCACTTTTTTTTTCTGGTTTGGTATCCTTAAATCATGCATTAGGATTGGTTTCATGAGCATGCAGCATTTCTAAGTGTCTAGTCTTTGAGATAGCAGTTCATAGGTGAACCTATTACTAATTGCATTTGTTTACTTGACCATGGTTGATATCAGGTTTGCCAGTGCCCTGTTTGCTGGCTTTACCTTTTACCACCTCTCACGGACGAGGACATAGGGCTACGTTTTGAGAAAAAACTAGGTCAATTTGGAATTGAATTGCATTATATATTTTTAAGATGGCATCTATTTTACTCCCTAAAACCAAACCCCAATGGGCCTTATTCACCTGGCAGCCATGTTGAATTAAACAATAGATTCCACCACGCGTAGCCTCAAATTCAAGCACTTGAGAATTGATTTATGCTGGGGAAACAAAGGTTTTTATTCTCATGAGAATAAACATGGCCGCTGTGTGATAAAGGTCCATGCACTGTAATGCAAACTTGACCTAGTTTTTTCCCCTTAACCATGGAACAGCTAAAATACTTGTGGCAAATTCCAAAATGTTTTCAAATATGCCTTCATACTTCATTCTAATTTGGTACATTCGTTTTCATATCTGTGGTTTTAAGACAATATTATTAATATAATACTAAAATCATAAAAATAGGACATACGAAGTATGATTATTTCTTTTTTTAATCTAGAAAATATGTCATAATTTTGTTATATATATTTCTTCTTTCAACAGGTGCGATTTGCCAAAGACCTTAGTATCTCCAGTAAAGATGCTTCCTTTCTGTTCATATCCATTGGTAGTGTCTCCACTGTTTCTCGTATTGTGATTGGTCAAATTATTGACAAGAAGTGGTTGACAGCCCTGCAAGCTGTCCAGCTGTCTTCATTCATCATGGGAATTTCTATCATTCTCCTTGCGCTTGCCAAGGAATACAGCCATTTTGTGATATTTGCAGTTGTTTTTGGAGTAACAAATGGAGGTTTTATCACAGCACAGAGTGTATTTTTGCAGAATACTCTTAAACCAGAAAAAAGTGCCATGGGTCTTGGAATGGGTTATATGGTCTATTCTGTTGCTGTTTGTGGGGGATCTCCACTTGCTGGTAAGTAAAGTACATGATGGTGATGAGACGGATGGTGGTGATGATGATAAATACTAGTAAAGGGAAGCACCAGTGGTGCTCTTCATGCTTCGAGGGTTAAACCACTACCACCAGCATTCTTCTGGGTGATCATCATTTATCACTAAGCATCACCATCACCAAAATCGTCATGCTTTATTATTATCGATTATCGTCATCATAATCGACACTAGCTTGTATTCTCTTGATACTTTATTAGTATCAATATTATCATCATCATAATTGACACTACCTTGATTTCTCAGGTTTTATTGCTGATGAATTTGGATCATATATTATCTCTTTCTATATCATTGGTGGAATTGTGGTCTTCTCTTCTGCCCTGCCTTTCATTCTTCTGTGCTGCTCTTTCACAAACAAGAAAGAGCACCCGTTTGAAAGAGAAGAAATTCTCCCAGAAGAAAAGAATGGAGATGGGAATCACACACTTCTTGTCTCTACAGTATAATGTACAGAAGTGAGTGTTCACTTTATTTATTTTCACGATTTCATCATCATGCTTCTTGGGAGATATTGTAAAATAATAAATAAATAAATAAATAAATCTTTTTATTTAAGTGTCTAGTTTTCCTAGCCCTTTTGTACTAATACTCCATTTTACAGTTCTGTTCGAGTGACCACGAATAATAGTTGCAAGTTGAGGCTGCAGTTTCTGTGCATTAAGCAAAACTATACTTTTTATCATGCATGGAAACTCCAGCCTCGGCTTGGAACGGAACTGTAAAATGGAGTATTGGGGACACTTTTCACTCACACGCGCTATCATTACATTTAATATTCTATGCACACTGCAACACTCCACTCACATGTTGATTTTTATGGAGGGAGGAAACGATATTGTAAAGTTTCAATGTATATGTAAAGTGTAACAAATGCTTAACTGAAAATCATTGTCAAATGCAAGGAAATATTATGTTAATAAATATAATATTATTAACAAGTGAAAGGGATGAAAGGGATACAGATAAAACAAAGAAATATTGGTAACAGTAAGTTTATGCAATATACTTAACTCCCACTACCATATTGCTTTGTGAATTTTCTTTTTTATTTAAACAGTTGTATTTCCTCATGAGAATAGTAAGACAATTGGCAACTTTTGAAAAAAAACAAGAGACTGGGGCGAGTTTTGAATTTAATCTTATTAGAAAATTTTTTTGTTGTTTGAGAAAGCATCTCAAGATTACTAAGTCTGGCAAATTTGAACATTATTGGATAAACCAGAAATATTAGCTTTCAAAAGTCTTGAAATTTTACAAAGAATGTGTGGTTACAGGGGACAGGGGGTCTTTCTCAAGACTGCACTCGCCTACCCGGAGGGAGTCTGGTAGAAGTGACGCCATCGTACAAAACGTCCTGTTACATAACACGAAGGATCAGTCGAAGGCAAAAGGATTGAACTCGGGAAGGAAAACTGCAGTGGCGTCCCGATAAGCCAGTAAAATACCAGGAATACAGTGAGTAAAATTCAACCAAAAACAGAATATATTCCTGGATTTTAATTTTTTTGGTGCTTTGAGCGCCACACCGAAACATGCATGGATTGTTGTACTAGCACCCACGTGTGGTCATTGTTTTGGACACGTATACGTATTTGTCGTTTTGCCTGGAATAGCAGACCAATTTTTTTGTCCCGATCTTTTTACTTTGATTTACATTTTTAAGCTTTCAGATACTAATATATAAAATCAACATTTTGTGCGAAAATGTATAAAGGAACCAAGACAATTTGACCAGGTATTACAATACTGAATTTAAAAGTAGTTTATACACTATGAGCTTTCTTTACAAACGAAACGAAGCAGAATGTACGTCCAATCGTTCCAAGCAAAAGCTTCTTTGTTAGAACGATCAAAATTCAACTACATGTACATTAGCCGCCGTAAGTAAAAGCTTAGGTGAATGCTGCCTAAGTCGGCTTTTTTGATTGGCATTTTCTCCCACCATGGTCCACCATATTCAGTTTAAAATGTTATGCTTACGGTGCTTTCAAAACCAGTTTATAACAGGTTTAACTGGAATTCCAGTAATTTTAATATCGTACTGAATGCGAATGCTTTTCGAATGCTTTCCGATGGTCCAGCTTTACCAGTACAGTTTTGCAGTAATTGCTGTTAAAACCAGTACGTTTATTTATTTTAATGGGGTACGAAAGCTTTTAAATAGAAAGATGAATTCCAAAACAAGGTGTTTGTTTGACGGCCCTACAATCGAACCACTGCCGCAGACGGATAAGAAAACAATCATTCCTACGACCAGAAAAGATCTTGATGATGGTTTGATGACTCGAAGGTCTTAGGAAGACCTCAATATTTCCTCTCTGAGAAACATGAATGTCCTTTTGGACGCTAATAAGGTCCCTCGGGACACTAATAAGGTCCCTCGGGACGCTAATAAAGTCCGTCAGGACACAACAAAAAAAGTTCTTCGGGACGCAGACAATGTACTTTCGGATGCAAAAATGGTCCTCCAGGAAATAAACTGAGAAGTATATGTTTTGAAAAAAACTGTCCTAGGGGACATTGACTAAGATAAGATAGTCAAACAAAGACCTATGTTTAGATTGAAAAGTGTTGTTTTTAAAACATCAGTGAAAGCTGTGTGTTATCTCGAGATGTAGAATTAAATCCAGGTCCAGTAGTTCATTATCATTTGAGTATCAAATACAAGTGCTGATTTTCTGTTGAACTATAGATTGTATAGACATGGTTTAAGACCATTAGATGTAGGTGGTGGTGGTGAGTGCTTTTTCAAATCAACGTCACACTAGTTATATAGTGATCCATGTCAACACTTAGCAATACGAGCACGAGCAGTAGGATATTAAGAGAAAATCCTGAGCGATTCATAGAAACTATACTTCATAGATCATGGTCACAATATTTGCAGAGTATGTCCATGCAAGGGACATGGGCTGATCATATTGTAATACAGCCAGTAACCACATGTCCCCTTAGGAGGCTTTTGTTTTGCATCGATAGTAAAATTACTGGAAAACTAGTGGTCCGCGGGTCGGATAAGTATCAAGTACCTGGAATTTCGTGATTTCGTAGCTTGAATAGTTCGTGATTTCCACCATATTCACCTCGCTCTGTAAGACATTTTGTCTGGAACTCGTACGTACTAAAACATGGAATGACCTAAAACCAGCTACAACCAGCTACAACCAGCTCAATCTAAAATCACCTAGAACGAGCCATAAACTGGTTTAATGTCTATTCACAAGGGTAAAACCTTCATTTTTATGGAAAATTATAAGTTCGAAAATAAGATAAATTTTCGTTTATGTTAAGCAAAGTGAAAAGAAACATCTCGCTGTGAGCCACTGCGCTCTTGAATGGTAATTTTACTAAAACTGAATGAGTTTTATCCAAAATATAAATATAATATGTTATCTGGTTATTCTTTTCAACACCTTTGTCCAGGATTAATTGACTTGGCTTCATGCTGATTGGTTCTCGTGGTGTCGCTGGTAATCACTCTTAAGTAAATATCAATTACCCGAGAAACTTTAACTTGGCTTTCATTGGCTGAGCGGTTTTCAGTAATACACGAACTTCAATTGGCTAAAGGTACATGAATATTCAAGTATTCGAAGCCAACTTTGGCATGTGGACGCATACATTACTTAATTGCCAAAGTATTTCTGTGTTTGTCTATATTCTTTTTCATTCTTGAAATATGAGTCGTTTGCTATAGCTCAAATCAGCGTTGAAAAACGAAACGCAGGCACACTGAGATGTCAACACTGCACAATAAGATGCGGTAAACATTTGATTCTTAGCCTGTGTACAGCCGCTTCCCACCCCTCCCCCCCTTCGGGGAAAAACGGGGGGAGGGGTGGGAACCGGCTGTACACAGGCTATTGATTCTGTGTACCTTGAGCATAGTTTATCGAGACGACGTGATCTAGAAAAGTACGCTGTTTTTCCAAAACGAATTAATATTTTTTAATGAAATTACATAAGCAATCTTTGTTAAATAAGCTTTAAGAAAATGTATATTTTGTTGGGATTTCTTTAAATATTAAGCGTTCTACGCGAACTCAAAGCAAATTACGACCGATTTCTGTCAGCTGATACCTCAAGCTTTCAGAAAACGTATGCTTTATGAAGAAGAATTTGATACAAATGAAACGCGCTATGAGCTTTCAAAGAAAAGGACCCGATTGTGTCCTGTGTATCGTTAAGTCTCCAACCACCTTCATTACATAATTCTTTTCCCCTGAGTTTTTAGGATTTGACGCTAATTTTTCGTTAGAATCATAACAAATACTTGAAAATAGATATCAAAAATTCAATGCAATCCATTAATGTGGCTGGATAGGGTTTTCTCGGCGCGCTACCTTCCAACAATTCATTGGAAAAACAACATCGCACCGTGTAAAACCCCTCAAAAAAACCATGTAGATTCATGAGAAAAACTGCATAGATAACGTTAATGGCTTTTCTTTGTTAATGCATTTTTATCTACGGTAGAGTGAAGAGACTCTAGAAAGATGCGTAATCTGTAGTTAAATTCATTCTGTTTGAGAATGGTGACTTAACCAGGGTGAACGTCATGACCAGTTTGATTTGGATGTTGGTATCATAGTCGATGATTTGTTCGTACATCGTACAGGGTTGTGTTGAAGGAATGCTGTTCCCTAGGGGGTACAAACTATTGTTGAACACTATTGGCTAAGTGTATAAATAATAGCGAAACGTGAACTTGATTTACAAACCTGACGAAGACTGATCACAGTCCTGGAGTCGACAATTTGTAGCACATTTTTCAAAGACGTTATTTAAGATCTGTTATGACTGTTATTCATAGTTTTAAAAGTATGATCACAGATCGCCCAAACACCTATAATCTTAATATTATTATCACCATCATCATCATTTTTATTATTCTCATTGTTTGTGTTGATTGTGATGGTGGTGGTGATGGCGATGATACCGATGATGACATATGATCATCATGCTAATGATGATCTTATGTTGTCGGTAATGATGATAATGCTGGTGGTGATGATGATTATGATGATGATGAGGAGGAGGAAGAGGAGGATTAGCTAAATGGAAGCGATGATCATATTTTTATATATAATAAAAAAAACTTCGTATTATGAGAGTAGGCACAGGTAGCCCAAGCTAGGTTCCTGTGGGGTCATGTTATAAGAAAATGTATAGCGATACTTAATTAAAAACCTCAATAAAATCGTCGAAAAGCGAAATAAAGGAAAGACATCTCTATCCACAGAAACCTAGCTTGGACTACCTGTGCAGTAGGTAGACTAAAAAAAAGCAGTTGACTACGCCTGGATCATTTCTTGTCCATTATACAGTCCTTTGACTAAACGTTGTCGTTTGGTCGGCTTCATCCCTACGCGCCTAGACCGAACAGGATCATGGGGATAATTAATTGACAGTTACCAGCTGCCGCATATGTTATCTAACACGTCTTGAGCTCGCTGTTTTCGATCCCATTTAATTTGCTAAGACCATGCCTCGAGATTTAAGCTGGCGAGCAGTTTGGATGACGCAAGTTCTGGATAATTTACCCGTTATCCTTTTCGGTCTAGGCGCGTAGGGATGATCCGAACAACGACAACGTTTAGCCAAAGGACTGTATGTCTTAATTTTTAATGATAATGAAAATTCCTTGATCGTAAAATAATATATTCCTCTTAAAGCTTGAACTTAATTGCAGGTCTGCAAGATATTGTTAGTCTTTAAATCATGAAGGAAATGAAGAAGATATTGATAGCTAACCGAGGAGTGTGTGCTTGTCGGATAATGAAGACTTGTCGGAAGATGAACATCGACTTTGCGACTATATTCACCAGTGAAGACCAGCTATCCCTTCATGTAAGAAATTCTAAAGAAAGCTATCTTGTCGAGTCT
The DNA here is from genome assembly GCF_029948245.1 of Actinia tenebrosa. Taxonomy (NCBI): domain Eukaryota; kingdom Metazoa; phylum Cnidaria; class Anthozoa; order Actiniaria; family Actiniidae; genus Actinia; species Actinia tenebrosa. The sequence goes on along the minus strand of NW_028292575.1, from coordinate 6,083,092 downwards.
TACATGGACATTAATGCCATCATTGACGCAGCAAAGAAGTGTTCAGCAAGTGCAATCCATCCTGGTTATGGATTTCAATCAGAAAATTATTTGTTCGCTGAAAAGTGCGCCGAAGCCGATATAATATTCATCGGTCCAGAAAAAGAAAGCATGAAGCTTCTAGCACAAAAGCATGTCTCTAAGGAGTTGGCAGTGAAGGCCAACCTACCACCTATACCGGCTTCAGGCCTGCTAAATAATGTAGAGGATGCCGTCCAATGGGCAAACGACGTTGGTTATCCATGTATTTTGAAGCTATCAGGGGCAGGCGGTGGAATGGGTATTCAGTTGTGTGAAAACGAGAACCACGTTCGAGAGAAATTCCCAAGATGTTCTATGCTTGGAGTCAAATTGTATGGGTCCAGTGAGATGTATGCAGAGAAATACATACCAAAAGCTCGCCACGTTGAGGTACAAGTATTTGGCGATGGGAAAGGAAATGTCATTCATCTTGGTGAAAGAGAGTGTTCCATCCAGCGTAGGTACCAGAAGGTCATCGAGGAGTCGCCTTGTCCAGCTCTTACCGAGGAGTTGAGAGAAAAGGTCTGCAAAATGGCTGTTCATCTGTGTCAATCTGTAGCCTACAAGTCGGCTGGAACAGTTGAGTTTTTGTTCGATGAAGCTACCAATGAGTTTTACTTTCTTGAAGTGAACACGCGCCTTCAAGTGGAGCACAGACTGACTGAGCTTTGCTATGGCATTGACATAGTGGAATGGATGATCTCGCAGGCTTGCCCCTCCATGAAGAGGGACATAAATCACACAGCATTAAAACCTCGAGGCCATGCAATTGAATGCCGTATTTATGCCGAAGATCCAATCAGTGGATTCAAGCCTTCCTCTGGAACGATCACTGAAGTAAGTCTCCCTACAGAAAGCTCGAACTGTGTTGTAGACACTTGGGTATTTGGAGGCTGCAACATTTCTTCAAGCTTTGATCCATTGCTTGCAAACATTGTGCAGTGGAGCCCAACACGCTCAGAAGCAGTGCGAAAATTGATCGAAACCTTAGGAAAGACCTACATTGGTGGTCCTTACAACAACGTTGATTTCGTGGCTGATGTCGTTAAAAGTCGTAATTTCATTCTCGGAAATACCCACGTGCAGATTCTGAAAGAGCACACATATAAGCCAAGATGCATGGAAGTCGTTTCTCCCGGACTTCTTACGACAGTTCAAGATTGGCCGGGCCGTAAGGATAAAGGTTTATGGCGCATCGGGGTACCCCCTAGTGGACCCATGGATCATTTTGCTTGTAGAGTCGCAAACTGTATCGTTGGTAATAAAGAATCCGACGCAGTGCTGGAGATTACTCTCAGTGGTCCAACCCTAAAGTTTCGTTGTGACACAAGGATTGCTATGACAGGTGCATCTATGGACGTTACGCTAGATGGTCTCGCTATTCCAATGTGGGAGACAATAACAGTCGACGCTGGAAGTGTCCTTAAAATTGGAAGTCTTAATACCGGTCTGGGATCCCGAGCATACCTCAGTGTTGAAGGAGGTATTGACGTTCCGAAGTACCTAGGAAGTCGTTCCACCTTTCCAAATGGACAATTGGGCGGATATCAAGGACGTCCACTTAAAGCTGGTGATGTTGTGCAGTTTGAAAACTTAAGGACACCTCTCAGATCCGAAAACAATGTAATTCAACTAGATGCTGCAAAAATGAGAGCAGAATACAGAGAAGATTGGGAAATTGGGGTCCTTCCTGGTCCACATGCCAATCCAGAATTCCTAACTGACAAAGACGTCGACATGTTCTATAGGTACCAAATGGGAAATTGGTCATAACTCTAACCGCCTTGGCATTAGATTGTTGGGTCCTGCACCAGAATGGGCCAGAACAGACGGAGGAGAAGGAGGAAGTCATCCATCAAATATTCACGATTGTGAATACGCAGTAGGAACGATAAATTTTACTGGAAACATGCCCATTATCATTGCTCAAGATGGGCCTAGCCTTGGGGGGTTCGTTTGCCCTAGTACTATTGTCTAATCAGAGTTGTGGAAAATAGGTCAAGTAAAAGCCGGGAATACCATTAGATTCAGGAAGATGACCATCGAAGAAGCAGTACAAGCAAGGATTGAGCAAAATGAGTTTATAGAGTCTCTTTCTTCAACACTGCGGATCCCAAAACCAGCATCTTTGCCTGCACGATACCCTCAAACCAATGCCGTTCTGCACAAGATCCCTTCATCTGATGTCCATCCAGGAGCAGATATTCGCTTGGCTGGGGACACTCATATTTTGATTGAATATGGCGAAATGGTTCTCGATCTTAATCTTCGATTTCGCGCACACTTTTTGGAACAATGGCTTCTCAAGCACGAGATCACTGGGTTGGAAGAAACTGCTCCGGGTGTTCGTTCACTTCAAATTCGTTACGACTCCCTCCTGTTACCTCTAACCGACTTAATCGAGATTATTCTCGTTGCTGACAAGGAACTTGGAGACATTTCGAATAGTTCCATCCCCAGCCGTGTCATGTACTTGCCAATGTGTTTCGACTACAGCGGCGTTGATCAAGCAATTGGAAAGTACATGAAGTCAGTACGCCCTCAAGCGCCATATCTGCCATCAAATATCGAATACATTGCTCAGAACAATGGTTTAGCTGGACGACAAGAAGTTGAGGAGAAGATTTTTGCTGCTTCCTACATTTGCCTTGGTTTAGGAGATGTCTATCTCGGTGCCTGCTGTGCTGTTCCCGTAAACCCGTTGCATCGTATGGTTACAACTAAGTACAATCCAGCTCGTACCTTTACACAAGAAGGAACCGTAGGACTAGGAGGATCCTACATGTGTATCTATCCAATGAATAGCCCTGGTGGGTATCTACGCTACCAATCTGGGATACGTTCGCAGTGACACACCCTAAGCTCTTCAGCAAAGAAAAACCATGGATGCTTGAAATGTTCGACCAAATACGCTTCTACCAAGTCAGCGAACCAGAGTTGGACAAGCTGCGCAAAGAATTTACCCAAGGGAAACTGCAAATTCGCGTGCAAAAAGTGGATTTTTCCATTGCTGAATACAATGTATTTCTTGGCTCCATAGCTGAAGAAACAAGAAAATATCGAGAAATCCAAAGCAAAGCTGCTGCCATCATGTTAAAAAAGGAAGAAAAGAGCCTTGAGGAACTCCAGAAGGCGAGTTTCAACTACATGAAGTTGTCGGAACAAAGGCTCAACGAAGTGCACCTCGGAAATGAAGTGCCTGAAGGATCGGTCGGAGTGCACTCTTTAGTAACAGGAAAAGTATGGGAATCATTTACTTCTGTCGGGGATCAAGTTACCGAGGATCAAGTGCTCCTTACGGTGGAAGCCATGAAGATGGAGTGTTCTAGCAGTGCTCCATGTTCTGGGGTAGTCTCGAAAGTTCTAGTAAAGGTTGGTCAACTGGTAAATCAAGGAGACTTGCTCATAATAATCAAGAAAATATAAAAGGAAATCTTGGAGTAAGAAAGAAAACAAACTTTGATTGAACTGCATCAAAACAGACTTTTTACAAAAACTGGTATTAAACAATTCCAGCGACATCATATCCATTTATAAATATTTACACCAGTATTAGTAGCTATTTAGTGACTAATAGTTGCTATCCCTCAACCAGAACATTCATTACACAAAGCTAAATACACAAGAGGCCATTCATTTTTGTCTTTTGTTTAATGAACTGTGCTGGTTGAGTGATATCAACTATTAATCAGAAATAGCTACTATTGGTCAGTATCAACTTTGTTTTATATTTCATGGTTTTACTGCATGCGCTCTGTTTTACCAGTTACAGTTTAAGTTCACCTCGAGTGAGCATCCTCAACAAGCTGCTGACGTTTGTATTAAAAGTTTTAATTTTTAATCCTTGTTAGTTTTTTAAATTTTTCCCATCATCCTCAGTGGTCTCAGCTTTGTAGGTAGTTGTTAACTTTATAATACACTCAACAAAATTACTCGATACTGATTGGACAAGTGGAATACAATTAAATCCCAAACTGTACTCTGTGGGAGTCCCAATTAAATTCTTCAATTTTGTTGAGTGTATCATAAGAAGCTTTGAACCTTGGTAGGGACGCATGAGCTGGTTTGACTGTAATAGTGCAGTTTTCGTATGACTGTGAAAAGTTCACGGCACGAACACGGTCGTGACACAGCAAGGGATACGCGTGACAAATCACATTGCACGAGAATTTACTCTCCATCCAATCAAATACCCGGAACACGGCATAAACACGTCGCGGACACGGTCACGCCAAGATTACGGCACTTTTAAACAAATCATATTGCGCGTGAAAAAATCAGCCAATTAAAATTCTAGAAAGTATCACGGTCACGACACTTCACGCTTACGGCACCGAGCTTTTCACAGTCATACGAAAACTGCACTATGAACCAAAAAAAGGCACTGGGTGTGAGACATGGTGTCTGTCAACCTGTACATAGAGAAGCGAGTAAGACTTTATATAGGGATGTAGCCTAAGATGTAACCTAAGCTCTTGCGTATCTAATTGGAGGATAACAAGATTATTTAGCATATGAAAATTTAGCAAGACTAGGGTCAAACGTCGAACTTCACATGAGCTGAACCTAATGACATCAAAGAGGACGTCTTGTCATCCATCGTTTCGATAACGTTTGGCTTATGTGAAGTTCGACGTTTGACCTGAGCCTAAGACTTCATATAGGGGTGTAACCCAAGGTGTAATCTAAGCCCTTGTGCATCAGGATGATTATTTAGCCAATGTTATTTTTGCAAAGTGAGCCTTTATATAGGGATGATTATAGTCTCTACTGTCGTAAGTTAATTAGCACTACTCGATAATGCAAGCATCTACTGAGAGGAGCTTACCTTGGGTAAGTGTCTTTATTTTAAGTGGCTGCATGCTGCATTTAGGTAAGAATGTGAACGCAAAAGAACAACACTGGACTATAAGAATGACAGAAAGAGAGCATGTCTGAGAATGTTGAAGATTTTCCAGATTACCAATCTACACGCTGCTGATGCGTTGGATGTAATGATAATTACAGACATGCGCAAATCGATACTTGAGCGAGGAATCTGTTCCCAAGCACGCATGCGCATTAAGGAATCGTCTCTTTGTTTTCAATCGCTTGTAACAACATGTGCTGGATTCAAATCCAACCGGAAATCAGCCTTCTTTTCTAGGGGTGCCAATAGTTCCCTGGCCCGGAACTCCACTGTTTCTGGGATGCCAGCGAGACGAGCAACGTCGATACCAAATGATTTGTAGTCAACACCACTCTGTATCAATACAGATAACATTTTTTTTACCTCGGTCTTACTTTGTTTACATGACCTCCTTACTCAATGTTTTCAGCATTGATTAAATGTTAATAGTTAGCATTGATTAAAAAGTTAAATAGTAAAATATTTTTATATGATTTGAGTGATGCATCTTGGAGATATCAAGGTTTATACTTCTAGTATGCTAATGAGTGTAATATCATAGGAGGCATTTGAGTTTATTTGTCATCATTTTTAAATCAAAACACTGATTACTATGAGAAAACAAACTTGCAATAACCTTTTTATAAACCCCGAGTAAGATAATTATATTTATACAGGATATTTTACTACCTTAGTAAATTTTTTCGTATATTTAATAATGCCTACTATGACATCACACTCATTAGCATACTGGAAGTATAAATATTTTACTATCAAACTTTTAACTTCATGTAGAATCAATGCTGAAAACATTGAGTTAGGGGTCAAAGGCACTTTAAGAGTGAATTTAATTCTGACGAACAAAAAGTAATACTCAAGGAAATTTCTCTGCTTACCATAACCATAAATGTAAATGTGATTATGATAAACAAAGAAATAATGCTCAAGAGAATTGCAACGAACGGGAAAGCAATGGAATTTCTTTGCTTACCATAACCATAAATGTAAATGTGATTATGATAAACAAAGAAATAATGCTCAAGAGAATTGCAACGAACGGGAAAGCAATGGAATTTCTTTGCTTACCATAACCTTATATGTAAATGTGATTATGATAAACAAAGAAATAATGCTCAAGAGAATTGCAACGAACGGGAAAGCAATGGAATTTCTTTGCTTACCATAACCTTATATGTAAATGTGATTCTGATAAGCAAAGAAATAATGCTCAAGAGAATTGCAACGAACGGGAAAGCAATGGAATTTCTCTGCTTACCATAACTTTAAAAGTGAAAATGATCCCGTGTTGCGGAGAGTTATGAGCAGTCACGTGATAGCTCCCAACACGTGGAAGACTCGATGACATGTGCGCGAGTTGGTGGAAGTGAGTGGAGGCCAATGTTCTACAGCCAATGACGTCATGTAAGTATTCAATTACAGCCCAAGCTATCGATAGCCCGTCGAGCATTGACGTGCCGCGACCTTGTGGATGAAAGAACGAGTAAATGAGCCTGATCAGATTGCTTGTGCAGACATAACTGCTTCGAAAAGGTTGGTGAAGGTTTTGTTGCATGTTGATGTTGCACGTTGGATGTTGCACGTTGCATACACCTTTCTCATAAATGGCCGCCAAACGCGGTTGGGACTAGGGACAATTGCATGGACCTTTACTTCAAGAGAGGCTAAAAAGAATGACTTTAACACAAAGGACACAATGATTTACTAATGAGGCCTTTCTGACCTCGCTTCCATTCAATTGTCCCTAGTCCCACCGCGTTTGGCGGCCATTTATGAGAAAGGTCCATACCAAGCCCGGAATGCACCATGGGCGATGCGAATGCAATCAGCGAAAGGTCACAACAATATGTCTGCGCATTTTTTTGGGCATATTTTCTTCTGAGCTAACACTACATATACACCTACATATGATCCACAATACATTGCTATGCAACATGCGAAATGCAATAAAACCATCACCGACCTGTTCCGAAAGAGCTGTATCTTGTTGGTTTGTGTGTAATGTTTTCCCATTTCTGACCAAGTGTCATTCCCTTGAGAATAAGATTCTTTGTTTGAGTTGTATCCATATTCATGTGTCTTCCCATGTGCAACCGAGCGCGAACCTTAAACAAAGAAATGATACTCTAGGGAATGACATGTGGTCTGAAATGGGAAAACATTACGTCAGAGACGAGGAGATCTATTAGTTTTATTCTTTTTACCTATTTCATCAACGACTACCAACGAATTTTGTGTAGCGTGAGATAAAATGTACGCAGTCTCCAACATTTCTGCCATGAAAGTGGATTGATGTTGAACGAGGTTGTCACTGGCACCGATGCGCGCGAATACCCTATCGACGATTCCTTCAAAAATTCAAATAAAAAACACATTTAAAAAATACTAAACTGAAGATAAAATTGAGATAATTTTCCTTAAAAAACTTTTCAATCCAGATCGCACACAAACGAAAAAAAAGTAGTTAGACAAAACGTTTTTGAAGATTATCCTTGCTTTTACGATATAGGTTAAGGACTATCTCATGGTTCCTTGTCCAAGGGTTTTACCACATTTTGTTGGCTCAGGACATCGCGGCACTATTAATATCTTTATTGTGTGCAATCTCAGCAATGTATGACTTGATCTTACCTTAGTAACGCTAACGGCAACGTTGCGCGTATACTCTTAGAAATACCTTTGTACAATCAGTAATTACACGGAGTCCACTTACCAAGACTGGCATGGTGTGCCGGGACAAACGAACCAGCTTGTGCAAGGATAGAGATTAGGGCGTTCTGACGTAGAAATGTGCTTTTACCTAAAACATAAAATTAAAACTTCTTATAAAAATACATGATACTTGAAATGTTTGTCTCTGACTTAATTTTTTAATTTTATTTTTTCGATCCGCGACCACGGATCTTCTTCAGCGTGCCCTTGGTATTTGGGCACGCGTATTTAAATGTTGGTATAAGCGCGCGCGCTAGAGTCCCGTACGTATATAAAATACATATTAACCACAAATAAAAAAATATGAAAAATACATTAACCAAAGCTTTGTTAGGCACAGAGTTTTAAAGGGTGGCGGCCATACTGAGGAGTGGAAACAATGCAAGTTTTTTTTTTGCGTGAAAAGATATGTCATCTCTCAAAGAAGCCCTTCAATCATAGGCTCAGAGTCCAGCCTTTTCGTGCTGCCGCGTTGCTCTATCCCGCATGGCTGGCGCACGAAACCATGGCTGCCTGAAATCTGAGCCTACCTTCATCATGGCTGTCAAGAAACCAAACCTTCAAGTAATTGTTAACCTCTCGTACTTACCCCCCATGTTGGGGCCCGTTACGATCCACACTTTCTTTTCATTCAAGTTACAGTCATTAGACACGAAGCTTTCAGGCTGAAGAATGTCCACTACAGGATGTCGGCCTCCTGCAACTCGAAACTCTGTGCCTTCGACCATCACTGGCTTGGTGTACCCACGATTCAGTGCCAGGAGAGCCAAAGAAGAAGCAACGTCTAGCGCAGCGAATGATTTAGCTACGCGTTTGATGTGGTCTGCTCGAAAAGTCACCTTAGAAGTGGAGAGTTACAGTTTGGTATGTATTGAGGCGAAGTCACACGGTGCAACATTACAACATTCCAGGCAATGTTGCTGTATTAGGATTGTCTTTTAATTCAGCAAAATAGCGTGCAACAAATTGCGTCGTGTGAGACGACTCGCAACATCGCAACATGTGGCCTTTGTCTTTCCCTTCGCAGAATTACTGCACAGCAGATATTAGAGTCATACTCTATTCCCTTCAAACAATTGTTGCGTTTGGATCAGGTTCTATACATTTACTGTATTGACCCAAATGCCTCGACTTAAACAATTGCTTTAAGGCAATACAGTGGAACACTAATATGTGCAATTGCGCAATATTTCTCAATGCGTCTTTGCGTTTGTCACGCTGAATACGATATAATAGACCTCTTTACCTTGGGCCCAATGTTTTCCCATTTCAAACCACGTGTCATTATCTTGAGAATAATATCTTTGTTTGGGACCTCTTTGTCATGGGTGAAATTCCCATTTCAAACCACATGTCATTCTCTTGAGAATAATATCTTTGTTTGGGACCCCTTTGTCATGGGTGAAATTCCCATTTCAAACCGCATGTCATTCTCTTGAGAATAATATCTTTGTTTGGGACCTCTTTGTCATGGGTGAAATTCCCATTTCAAACCACGTCATTCTCTTGAGAATAATATCTTTGTTTGGGACCTCTTTGTCATGGGTGAAATTCCCATTTCAAACCACATGTCATTCTCTTGAGAATAATATCTTTGTTTGGGTAGTATCTATATTCATGTATCTTCTCATGTGCAACCGTTAAACAAAGAAATGATACTCCAGGAGATGACACGTGATTTGAAATGAAAAAAAAAAACAAAACAAAAAAACATTACGCCCAAGCTAAAGAGGTCTATTATCCCGATCAAAAAATTATCTCTCTGTGCAGCAATACTTGTGCAATATTCCCCAGTATTATTTGATAGTAAGTCTTTGCGGCTTGATGTAGTCAAAGCACATTACCTGTTGACACAGTTCCTCAGACAGTGCTCTTTGGACGCGCTCGTATTCCTCCTGCAAACCTTTCAGTTCAGCGTTCAATTCCTGTAGTTTTAAAGTGCTATAGCGCATTTTGTCACTTGTGTTGTCAACCTTCACGAAATCCTCGCGCGCGTTCAGCTTCGATTTGTGTGAGGAAGGAATCTCGACCACACGTATGAAAGACTTGTGGCTATTGATGACCAACTTGGAAATCCCTAGCAATGCTCTGATTAAAAAAACAAAAGGTAGAATTGAGGCCAAGTCTGTCCTATATAAAACTGGTCAATACACCAGAGTCATTAGCACTTGGGCTTTTCTGTTTTGTTTCTTTAGCGACTATGAATACACCTATTTCGAAACATTTGGTCATCGCCAAAGACAATAGGCAATAGGCAAAAAGCAATAGGAGATAGGTAATTCCAAGATCCAAGACTAGCTGGATGACTTTTGTTTCTGCTTCTTATACTCCTCAAGAACATGGACCTTAGTGTTGAGACTGATTCAATGTTGTTTGGTAGTCGACGACACCATTTCCGTCTCGGAATGACATATCGCCCATCGCCTTTGGCGATGACAACGCTTTTTGAAATAGGTGAATAACCACTCACTCTGAATGTTACGATAGTCCAAAGGTGACACCTAACAGTTTATTTTGCATCACCGGAGAAACCTTCGATATTTTTGGAGTTTTTTTCTTAGAGTCAAAACCTTTCCAAGATTTCACACTATAACACAGTCACTCTCACCCCAGAGCCCACTCATTCATGCTAGTCATGCTCGACGAACGGCCAGAGACTCTAGAAAAATCTTTCGACCCGTCAAATCCGTTGCTCTTACTATGCATGTTTGTTGAAAATGCGCAGAAAACAGATTAACATATTAACGCTTTGGAGTGAAGAGTGTGTTTACTTTGCGATGTGATAGCTGAGCGTGTGCACGATGAACACTAACCCACCTATAATCCTCTCTAAGTTTGGCCACTTCCTTCTCGTTTTGCGCAATTCTTTCCCTAATATCGTCTGCGGTGTCTGAATAACCCTCCATCACACTGTGTTTAGAAGTCAACTCGCCTACCGCCTGGTCCAGCTCATTTCTTAACTCGTTCAGTTCTTCAAAATCGCTGACTAATAAATGTAATATGGCATCTATTTCCGTAGGACTTGATTTCAGAATGGAAAGGATGTTGGAGTAGAGGAGGATAGCGTTACGGATTGAACGGAGATCTCCTAACTCTGCTGTTCCTGTGGCAACCTTAAACACAAAGTTAAGTAATTAAAACAATAAATACATCCGTAATTCGTTTAACGAGGGTAACACTGAATCCTCTTTGGAGGTAGTCCACAAGATTTTCACATTTTTTAGTGATTTTTAATAGCACGACCAGAATGGTCGTCGTCACGAAGTAGGTTTTGGTGGACGTCAATCGAGGCGCTTCCATAGGCACTTACTCTTGGAAACTTTGTGTTTTCCAATGATGTCATGAAAACACTTTGATTGACGTTATTCCCGACCGAAAAAGTATAGTCTGAGGGCATGTTGTCGTCCCCGTTACCCTGCGAGCAGAGTCTCCTTTTAACTCCTCTACGGGCGAGAGAAGGAAAGGTGTCAACGTCGAGCAAACATACTATTCTGTCTTGATGGCAAATTGTATTATATTTGGCAAGTGCTATCGAGAAACACTTGTAAGCAACTTCATACTTGTAAGATTTGCGCGGGAAATTTTAACAATTTTTCTTTTGTCTTCGTGCAAGCATTTTATATTCGTTTCAAATCTCGTTACTCCTTTGCAGATTCTCTTATAAATTTGTTCAGTACCCAACCTTGCTCCTTATTGGTGGTTTGCAATCATTCCCAAGAAAGTCAAATGACAAACACAAGGCGCCCATGTTGGTGGTATTAACAAAGGAGGTCAATGAGATATTTTACCGCCAACATGGCCGCGATGACTGTAAAGTGCAAACGAAGAATACCCCTAAGAAGTCCAGGAATTTTTTTACCTTTTGTAGTCGACGCTCGATATCTGAACACTGCCTCAATTCCTTGTGTATTGTCTCTGCTATATATCTATTATTATAGAAAAATTCCACAGAATCTAGTCTTGATTGAATAACATCCAGTGTCGTTGAAGGTGCACAAAGCCTTGCATACAATAGGCGTCTACCAGCTGAGGTAGAAGTATTGTTCATTACTCCAAATAACGATGCTTTCTGATTGGTGCTCATTAGAGGTTTTGTGAGTTCTAGTGATCTTCGGGTGTTGAAGTCAATCGCCATGTGCGTGTCTTGGGTGAATCTCATTGGTTTGTTCAACAGTGGAGTGACTTCTCTTTGAGTGTAGCTAATATACTTCAACAATGCTTCCCCTGCACTTATTTCGATTGCTGAAAACTGAGAATTACTAGAGGTCATGGATATGTGAAGCTCGCTGCTTGAGTCTACTGCAAACCAGTCTTTGGGTATCACAGTGACATGATATTCATGCACACAGCTGAGGGAGGATTTTTTAGTGGTTTGACCTATTTTATAATTAGGTTTTCTTTCAGAATCTTTGATGTCTTCTTCTGTCAGTAGAATCTAAAACAAGGTATTGTAACAGGATTTAAAATATCATATATATATTGTTCGGGCTACTATATGGAGAAGCAGTCCGCCATCGCTAGGGAGAAGCATTCCTTTGCCCCATCTCTTGCCAAATGTGCATATCTTGGATCCCCGAGGATGTCTTATATCTGTTACTTCTTGGTTGTGGGTCCTCAGCCTTATGCACTTTAAAACCTGCTTTGCTGTGCAAATACTGTATAGGGTAGCAAGGGCAGATCCAGAGGAGTGGACAGAGTGGGCTGAGAACCCCCTCCCCCACCCTTTGGAGTTGAAAATTATATTAAATAAATTATGTAAATTATAAGGTGAAATCAAAAGTTGATGCTAGATACTTGATTTCTAGATAACAGAGACCCCCTTCAGAATTGCGCTGAACACCAAGCATGTAATCGAGAATACAAGGTACTTTCAAAGGATTATTCAAATTTGAACCTTGCAGCCTCAACTGAATGTTTTGTGTTTGGTCAGTGAACCAATGTATTAGAAGAGGTGAATGAGAACTGTTTCAAGAGCACCTTGAGATTAAAATGTAAGGCGAATAAATGGTGAGGTACTGCATTACAAGTCAGCAAAGACCTTACATGTATCTCTTATCACCTTACCTCAGCAGGGTTGACTCTAGCCAGGTCTTGATCAAGGTCCTCTAGTGTTGAGGTACCCATCTGAAAGTCCCCTGTTGAGATGTCCATCCAGGCCATTCCTAATGATGTTCCTGGGCCCCTTATTATGCTAAGAAGGTAATTAGCATCAGGATGCAATGGTTCTAGTAGTGTCCCTGGGGTCACCAGCCTTACAACTTCACGATGGATGAGCTTCGAGGACTTTTGGGTCCTAAAACAAAATATTCGTATCCAATCATCATATCTGTACACTTGTCACAAGTCAACCTCCCTGGTCTCCCACAGGAGTTTGCTTTTCAAGAGAAGCGAGTGAGTAATGAAGTTGCAATAAGTTGAATGTTGTACCCTAGCAGACTGCAAGGGGGCAGCAGACTTTAGTCAAATAAGCTTTCCAATGTATGTATTCATATGTGTATATATTATATGTAATATCAATGTCAGCAAGCAGCCCTCTTATTGCTTTCATTGATAAACTATATTTTTACAATTTGGTGTGTTTAAAGACCACTTTCTCAAAGTCCCACACAGACTTGCCATAAGCATCTCCTCCCTCTTCCTCAAAACCACGCTGATACCAGTGTGTTGGCAATATTGAGTAAGCAAACATCTCCCAGTTTGTTAGTGAGTGTGACTTGGGTATAAGCAAAGTAGCCAGCCAATAATCAAATGATCGATATGTCTGCAATATTTAATGAAAATATTATAAAATATTATCCTTTATTTACTTTTCTGGCATTTGTGGACAAATAGCAAGTTGAAATCCTTGTTGTACCAGAGTCGTTAACCAGCTGTCAAGAGATCTGACAGGAAAACCAGCCATAACACGATTGACATTAGGATTCTTAGACACTCTTAGCGATGTCTTTTCTGCAACCTTGAGAGCATCTTGGCTGTAGATCTCATAGAAGTCCCCAACTTGAAACAACACAATGAAGTCTGGGAATTTTTTTTTCACGTTCATGTACTGTGCTGCCTAAACCTGACATCTTGGTTGGTTTAGTTGAAGGATCACTTGCTGTAGCATAAAAAGATCTTGGGATGACCAATGTCTTTACTCCTAAAGACGACACTCTGAAAAAAAACAGTAAAAAGTGAAAAGCAAAGAAAAATGGTAACGAAAGAAAGGAAAGACACTCTCACTTATTCATATACTCATATTCCATTATTAATATTTATATACTGCAAAAACAAAAAAAACCCAATAAATTAATGATCAATTAATAATATTATTAGTGATCAGGCATCAAAACCACAGGAACCCCAAACGCGTTTGGATGTCTTCCAAAGTACAGTAGACGTACAATATATACTGAGAAAATCTACAGCAAGACAGAAGAACAGCAAAAACTATACCAAATGCTCTTCTTTGCACAAATACAACAGCTTTTCTTAAAAATCGCAACTTTTTTTAACATCTTTTATAAAATTTATAGTGAGTTTTTTCATATCAGCTGAACTTAGGGAATATGCACTGTATGGGGATAAGAAGCCTAAAATCTACTTTTTGAAATGTTTCAACGGAAATACTAACTTCTTATAATGGTATCTTATATACATACCGAGTCATATGTAGCACAAAACGGCTGAAATTTGGAGTCTTTCGACTGCAAACATTCCACAATACTCCCGCCATTTTTCATGTTTACCGTTTTAGTCCAGTCAGCGGTTTGTTGAATGAGTGGTAACGAAGATCTCACGCGAAAACACGTTGAGCTCCACGTGGTGTAAAAACCAACATGGCGGACGGAGCGGAGTAGTTTGTTGAACACTTTTCTCGCTAAAAACAACATGTAGACGAGGAGTTTAAGGAACTAGCGTTTCAAGTAATACTTTTTGATCATGATTTCGTCTAATGTAGTACCATGCCATCGACTCGAGGGAGTTAAACTGGGTTTATATTCGGCCAACGAAATCAAGAATATTAGTGTTAAGAGAATCACAAATCCTGAAACGTTTGATTCTCTTCTTCATCCAAATTATGGTGGATTATATGACCCTTCATTGGGTCCAACAGATAGGGATGACTTGTGTGAAACGTGTGGACAGAATTCTGTTCACTGTCCGGGACATTTGGGACATATAGAACTGCCTTTACCCGTCTACCATCCACTGTTCATGAAGATTTTGACACAAGTTCTGCGTTCTTCATGTTTTTGTTGTCATAAACTGCTTTTGACAAAGACTTCCAAGCATACTTACATGAGGTTGGTACACGAATTGTAGCTCTTTTTGCGTCGAAAGTTTCTATTTTTTTTTGCATGTATGACCTTCAACAACCGGATGATTTCAATGTGACGGTGACTTGAATCTTTCTTGCTTCAGCACTATCAAGTGTTCCATAGTCTCTAAAGCCTCCTAGTCAGACATCCGTAGGGATGTCTAGTCTAGACGCTGGCCCTTCCATTGACCGCTCTGCTTTTGTTGGGCTGCCTGTGCTTGTGGAAATGAGCACAGGCAGCAACACAAAAGTGAAGCGGTGAAAGAATGGGCCAGCATCTGGACTAAGGGACATCATGCAAATATTGCTTGATAACCATTATGACATGTGTAAACTTTTTAAAAATGTTTGTAGCCCTCCTTCTTTCACTCAGTAAGAAACTTATGGCCCTCCTATTAATTCAACAATGAACTGTACAGGTCTTTGGACAAAATAAAAAGGTTTGACCTTCCACAAAAATTAATTTTTTACTGATGGCCCTCCCCTCTAAAGCCCTAGCCCCCTTCCCCCCTCCCCATAAAAAATATGCCTTTCCTTACCATCAGTGACTGTTACACTAGATATGAAGACGAAATGTAGCATGACAGCTGTGATTGTGGTTTTCTTATCTTCTTTTTTTCTCTTGCTTGACAGTCAAATGAAGCTTCTTGACCATGGTTTAATTGCTGAAGCTGAAGAACTAGATGAAGTTGTCAAAAATCTAATCAGCAATGCAGCAGATAATGGAATAAAAAATGATGACCTTGATGAAAACTGCATGAATTCCATCGATAAACATGTACGGGATATTTTGAAAGACCTTGACAAGAAAGAGGCAAGGAACAGGGCTAACGGGATGAATGTAACCGACTTTAGACATGAAATATCTAAGAAATTTATGAAAACACATATGGTATCAAAGAGAAGATACTGTTCAAACTGCAAAGCCCCTTCCAGGGAAGTCCGCAGTGAATATAATAGTAGACTTTACCTTAAAGCTTTGCCAAAGAGAGAAGCACAGAAATGGGCCTCAACTAAGATTGCCCATGCGCATTTGATGGAGTTGGAAGGACGTGTTAAAAGGGATATTGAGGAAGAAGAAATTAGTCCATCCAAAGGTAAGCAAATTATGCCTGCAGTTGCTATAACTTAAAATAGTATCAGAAGATATCTTAACTTTGTCTAGAGGGATATTGGGATCACCAAAAGAAGTAGAGACTTACAACGTAGGAGCAGTTTGTTCGAGAAGAACATCCCTGAGGGGATTATAATGCTTATACCTTTATCATCATCACCATCAACATCACCATCATCATCACCATTATCATCACCAGATGTCATCATATGTTGTTGTCATTATCATCATTGTGATCATTATCATCAATATTGTCTTATTATGTATTGTTTGCATTTTGGAGCATGTTGTTCGAGAAGAATATCCCTACCTGTACCTTAACTCAGATGGGATTAGAATTTCTCCCTTTTTATCATCATCATCATTGTCATTATCATCATTATCATCCTATGTTGTCATCATTATCATTGTCATCTTCATTATTGTTACATATGTTTATCATTGCTAGCATCATCATTAGATCAACAACTTGCAATTATCACTGCCAGCTACCATCATTGTCATTATAATTTTCTTTTAGCTAAGTTTTTTTTGCCACTATTTTTAAACATTTTAAACTTTATTTAACCTCTAGAAGCAAAGAAAGCATCCAAAGATAAAGAACTAGAATCCCAGAAAGAAGTCACTAAAAGTCTCCAGCAAACATTCCTAACGCCCAAAGAAGTCAAAGAACACTTGGATCTAGTATGGCAAAAAGATGGGGATTTTCTAAATACCCTTCTTGGTGGTTATCCTACTCCTAAAGCACGTCACAGGAAATCTTCTTCACAAATGTTCTTTATTGATGTACTGCCTGTTATTCCTTCTAGGTTTCGACCAGTAAGTTACACACATTATTGATTGTCATTATTATCCACTTTATGTACTCTGACTTGTAGTGGAACTCCGATTTTATGAGGGCCTAGAGCTAATCCCAAAACAACACAGCTTTAGAGCTTAAAGATTGAACAATAATAAGGTAAAGTTTGTGTGCAGTGCATGACTGCATAGCAGTAAATACAACAAAACAAAACAACTTTGCCTTATCATAAGGGCCAAAAATGACAGCCAATTATTAGACATTGACCTGCCAGAATTGGAGCTTGTCCAGTCAAATCTTTCATGCCTTGACAGTGATTTTGACTAGTAATGTTGAGCTGTAGAAATGAGACCAAGCTGAAACTAATTTGGCCAGTCGTCATGGCCAGCGACTGATCTGCCATTTTAGCTCTGTTATACATGTACATTTTTAGCCCTGTCATACACATACACATGTAGTCTTCATATTTTCTTGATAAAATATGGCTGTGATGTAAATATTTATATATATATATTTTTCAGTTATCATCTCTGGGAGAGAAAAGGTTTGAAAATCCTCAGACTGGTAATTTGTGCAAAGTTCTGAAAGACTGTGAATGTATTACAGAGAATCTAAAGGGACTCAATAAAAAACTTGCAGAGAAAGATGCAAATAAAGAAGAGGCAGAAGAGGATGAACCACAGCAGAAAAAACAATTCAAGGTACTAGATAGATATACAATCATGTATATATGATTTACCTATTTCAAAGAAAGGTTAAAGCCAAATAAAAGCGATACTGTAAGTGATTATAAGCAATAATACATGTACATGTAATCAAAGATTATCATAAAATCTAGTAAGATGTCTCTTCAATCGCCACCCAGTTAGCTCAGTTCTTAAGAGCGTTGGTCTGTTGTGTGAGAGTTCTTGGTTCAAGTCCAAGGCCGGACAAACACTCAGGGTCTTAAAATGATTGAGGAGAAGGTGCTGCCTTGTAATTACACTGTCCTGCAAATGGTTAGACCTTCAAGTCTTCTCAGACAGAGACTTAAAGTGTAGGCCCTGTCTGTCTTCACTATATAACCCTGTATAAGGCGGACATGAAAGACCCACTGATGATGCTGGTGATGACCATTTTCGGTGCCCAGACTTAACAATACAGGGCCCACAGTAACCATATAATATCCTGTTGTGGTGTTCATGCCCTCATTGGAAAAACTAAAAAATAAATAAACAAACAAACAAACAAATGAAAAAACACACAAAGAAATAACCATATAGTAGGTAATAATTACCTAATAATATTTATCTCTTTGCTTTCAGACATATTTCATTAATTGTGATATAAAACATAATGTTAAACTTCTACAACAATAGCATTGTCTCTGTCAATGAACAATTATTTAAAGATTGTTTTCCTTACAGGGAAAGAATTCCAAGGTTGTTGTCAGTGGTGACACCCCAGCAGAAAGGCTACATAATGCCTGGCTCAAGCTACAGTCAGATGTGAACTGTGTTATGGACAGTGATCTGGACAAGCTATCGACCGTTAAGTTTCCTGGTGTCAGACAGGTATAGTTAGATTCCCAATTATTGCTCTATTTAATAGACCTTATTAGCTTTGTATGCAAATTGCCCATTTCAGATCACATGACATACTCTTGAGAATTGTTATTTTATGACCAATTTTTTAAAATATTTCAATATGAAAGAATCAATGTCCAAAAGTGGTATCACATGGTCTGAAATTTGCACAACAAATTTCCAGGGCTCCCATTGATAGCAGTGTCCCATGGGTCACTGAAGGAATTACTCTGAGTATAATATATTTAAAAGCTTTTCATTCATTCATCTCAATATTATCAATGGACTTTATTGTTCTAGCTCTTGGAGAAGAAAGAAGGTCTGTTCCGTAAGCACATGATGGGGAAGCGAGTTGATTATGCTGCTAGATCTGTAATATCACCTGACCCATACATTAACACAGATGAGATTGGCATACCAGAGGTAATGTCATAAATTACAATGGTTCCAATAATTTGTAAATGGTCCCAGGGTGTGGGGGGAGGGGGAAGAGGTCCTCCTATATATATCCTATACAGGGATGTTCTGCTGGATAGGGTGTCTGTATGGTTTTTTGGGGTTTTTGTTTTAGGCAGGGTAAGACAGTTTTCATGATATTGTCTTGAACAGGGTCATCAGTCTACTGTAGCTCAATCTAGTGTTTTCAGGTCTTATATAAGGTGTTAAATTTTGACTTTTTGTTAAAATTCATTTTTTCACAGCATTTCCATAAATGTTGCTAGATTCTTTGATAGGGTAAAAGTGTGCAGTCTTGTGGTAGGGTTTGTTTTTTCAAGACATTCTTGTATTTGATAGAGTCAGGGGTTTTGGATACATACCAGCAGTACTTTTAATTCCTATCACTGAATATTTCCTAGTATTACCCCAGCAGTTAAAAGGTGTACAATTAACACTGACAATAATTGAAATTTGCTTTTTGCTTGTCTTATTGTCATTAGGTATTTGCAACCAAGCTGACCTACCCTCAGCCAGTCACACCATGGAATGTGAAAGAGCTTCGGCAAGCTGTGATCAATGGTCCGTTGGTCCATCCTGGGTAATTATCCAATAATTCAAGTACTCTACTCAAATACAATGCTGAGCCTTGAAATCAGTTTTGGATAAAAAAATAGTCGTTGTTTTGTGAGGGTAAGCACTTGTGGCCCTCCTTCAAAGATCAAATTAAAATTTTGAAGTTGGTTTTTATGGAGAAAGGAAAATTGGAGAATCTGGAGAAAAACTCTCAAAGTACAGGAGAGAACCAACAAGCAACTTTACTCACATACAACTACATACTACATGAAGTCCAAGAATTGAATCCTGGTTGATTTAGTGAGAAGCAAGCACTCTCACCGCTACGCTTCCCCTGCTTCCCTAGTTATCCATAATAAAATATAGCAGCTACAATAATTTATTTTAATTGCTTATAAAATTTCTTAGCATAAAATATGTCACACAAGATGTGGGCTAATGATTCTTTCATTTTATATATTTTATTAGAGCAATTCTTGTTGAGAATGAAGATGGTAAGAAAACAAGGTTAAGTGCCACTGATGAAAACCAAAGGCATGCCATTGCTAAGAGACTGCTGACCCCATCAGGAAACATCAAGGGCTCAAGCACCTCATGTAAAAAGGTATGGAATACAAATGACTTACACTGACTTAAGGACGTTCATGGGCATTGTTAACACATGTCCTTCCTATTCATGAATTTAGGGAGGGTGCGCTTGTCATTTCAATTTTTTGATAAGCAAAATCTCATAAAAACATGTTAAATCTCTTATAGCTCTAAATCCAAGTCTGACACCCCCCTTTGGAAAACAAAAGCAGAGCTTTCAATAAAAGCCAGCTACCGGCGGATACTGCACCTTAAACTGCAGGCTATTTTGACAAAAAATTAATTCATTGCCAAATAAAGTTATGTACAAACACCAGTGGCTTCAGCCCCCTACTTTTTAGGACTAACCGCCTACTACAAATTATTATTGAAAGCTCTGCAAAAGACTTGGTCCCTAACACTAGTGTTATCCTATGGTACATGTATGTTCATATGAACAGGTCACCTAGGAAGTTAAGCTTAAATGATCATTTTTAATTGTTCAAATTAATAAATAATTCTTCGTCACAGGTTTATCGGCATTTGAGAAATGGTGATGTCATGCTCTTGAACCGTCAACCTACTCTCCACAGACCAAGTATTATGGCACACAAGGTTTGTACTACATTAAATTTGAACAATTATTTGACGAACTCCCACTGTACATGAGCTATAGCCAACAAGGCCCCTTGGCCAACTCTTCTTGAGTAGAGTTTGTATACATGTAGAGTTTAGAGTCCTAAGAAAGTTAGGCAAATCGCTAAGCCATTTTGAACTTTTCTTACTATAGTGGTATATGAGCTTCGTCAGTCCTAACTTATATATCTATTACACTGTATCTATCTTATATATTTTAATGCATATTTTCACAGGCTCGTGTGCTGTCTAAAGAAAAGACCATTCGCCTTCACTATTCAAACTGCAAGTCCTACAATGCTGATTTTGATGGTGATGAAATGAATGCACACTTTCCACAAAATGAGCTCGCAAGGGCTGAGGCATACAACATTGGTAAGATAAGACAAATTCAATGTTGCTGCTTCTGCCAATATAATGATGATTATAATGATGATGAATATGGCACTGATGATGACGATGGCGATGAAGATGGTGGAGATGAAGATGGTGGAGATGAAGATGGTGGAGATGAAGATGGTGGAGATGAAGATGGTGGAGATGAAGATGGTGGAGATGAAGATGGTGGAGATGAAGATGGTGATGAAGCTTATGAGTGGATGCTGCTTCTGATGATGATGGTGGTAGTGATGATGATGGTGATGATTGTGATAATGATGATGATGATGATGATGTTGGTGGTGATGAATGATGCTGATGCTGATGATGATGATGGTGGTGGTGATAATGTTGATGGTGATGATGATTATGATAATCATGGTCAGGATCATGAAGAAGAAGATGATAATAAAACAATAAGACATAATGATGATGGTGATGAAGATAATTCATTAATAATCTTTTTTTTATATATGTAGCAAGTACAAACTTTCAGTACCTTGTGCCTAAAGATGGCACCCCCCTGGGCGGACTCATCCAGGATCATATCGTGTCTGGTGTAAGGATGACAATCAGGGGGAGGATGTTTAACAGGTATTGTTATCAGCTTGTTTGTTTCCTAAATAGCATATAATATGATCTAAAATAAGTTATAAGTTACACTATGCCGGATAAATTTGAATCCGCAACTTTCACACCGAAACCGAAAAAAAGTTTTCCGTCCACACATGAAAACGGATAAAATGGTTCGCGTCCACACTAGTCCGATCAGAGGCGGCAAAATCGCTTCATTGCACATCTGAGCATGTGCATCAAAACTGAAATTGAGCCGCGGTGAATTTTTAGCCTTCCAGCCATGTTCCCATGACAATCATGACGGCATCGTATTCGAAAAATTTTGGATACCAAATGTTCTCCGTCCACACTAATACGGCTAGCCGGCGTTTTCAAATTGTTCCACTCTGGAGACCGTATTCGAAAAAATTCGTTTTCGTTGAAGAATTGTTCCGGATTCGCCCGGACTAGTGTGGACGGTAGGCCTAACCGAATAAATAAAAATTCGGGTTCAAATTTATCCGGCATAGTGTGGACGGGGCCTAACTTATAAAAAAAATATATTTTTGCAACCTTCACTCCAAATTGGGGGCTCATCCTTCATTCTATGCACTCATGTTGATTTTTACGGAGGGAGAAAATCCAGAGAACCTAAAGAAAGACCCTAGTGGCAAGGGAGAGAATGCACATCAAACAAACTCAACTTACTTGGCCCAGTCGGAAATCACACCTACAACCCAACAGTAGGTGTAAACTGCACAGTGGTGAGGACGTTTTGTAGCAGCTTATGACACCCACCCCACACCCTAAACATTTTCCAAGTCTGAAGCCTGCTTGTCTTAACTAGTTATTTTGCATTACAGGGGTGACTATCAGCAGTTGGTGTTTAGTGCCCTTAACTTCAAGAACAAACCAATAACATTAGTACAACCTTGTGTACTGAAACCACAGCAAATGTGGTCTGGTAAACAGGTAGGCGCATAGTTTTCGTAGTTTATTAAACATTACTTAGACCATGATGGGAGCATTAGTTTTAGAGCAGTGAAAGCACTTGACTCTTGCCAGCACAGTTTCACATCAACTCAGGTTTTTTACCAGGTGCAGAATTCTGCATCCTATTTGAATAGGAGTCAATCAATAAATTCTCATGTATTTTCTTTAGCTTAGACCGAATCGCGTATAAAGATTTTCACAATAAAAAAATCACCAACAGTCTTCAATAGTTTGATAAATAAATTGACTTACATGTTGATAAAACCCTGTGAACTCCAAATTTGATGTCATACACACGTAGAATTTATTGGTTGTATCCTCTGCTACAAGGCGTTTTTAATGTATGTTTTTGTTTTATAGATCGTAACTACAGTACTGTTAAACCTTGTCCCAGATGGTATGCTGCCATTGAATTTGAAAGGAAAGGCAAAAATTGCAGGCAAGGTAAAAGACAAAAGAAAAAAAATGGAGAAATAATAAAGCAATAGTTTTGTGCACTCCTTTCATTTTTTGGTCACATCATTGCCCTAATTTTAAATTATTGATATCTTTTTACATTCGTGTAGAGCTGCTTTCATTTTTGTATTTGAGACTTCTGCAACAAAGATTTTAATATCAGGTTTCGTGCTACTCCTTGAAATCCTTCTCCTTGAAAAGCCCTGGAATTGAAAACACGTTTTCAAGGGAGCTTGAAAAGCCCTTGAAAATAGGGAAAAACGCCAAAACTCCTGGAATACTCCTTGAATTTAATGCAAACTTAATGTTATTTCTAACTTTCCTTTTAAAATAAATGACGATTAAAATTGATTGAAGAGTTTCTGGTTGCTTGTTTACTGGTTGGTTGCGTGTCATGATCGTTTTTTATTGGTGGACATGGCCCCGGCGGAATTAGCTGCACTGTCCTGCACTGTAACATTGAATCAATGTTTAAACCATGTTCTGATACAAAAAACTTTGTCCTTGAAAATCGAATTTTTGTGCTTGAAAAGTGCTTAAAAAGTCCTTGAATATTGTAACGATAATGTAGCACGAACCCTGTAATATAATATACATAAAAAAAGAGTTGAAAAAAATTGTCGAGTTATTTTCTTTCCTTATCAGAATTGGTCAACGCAAAAGCCTAAGCGTCAGTTTCTGAATATGGAAATTCTTAAACAAGATGAGATGTCTGAGTCTGAGGTAAGTTGTACGGTTGCTACGCCTCGTGGATCCACACTACTTTGACAATGCGATGACGCAATTTATCGTCAATAAGAAAAACTGTAGTAACCATATTTTATTGGATTGTTTTTAGGTGATATTTCGAGGCGGAGAATTACTTTGCGGCGTATTAGACAAAGCGCACTATGGTAATACCCCGTATAGTCTGGTGCACTGCTGTTATGAGGTATAGTATACAATCACCACTGTTGTTCCTGGAAATTATGATGGTGCTAGTTATGATGATGATGACGCAATCGTACCCAGAGCCTGCGTTTCTACTGGCCTGCGGCGAAGAACTTGGGCTCTGGCGTAATCCATTTTTTGAGACCAGGATTTCGAGGACTTCCGGTATAAGAGCGCATGCGTTCAAAGACTTGCCAAAATTTTTTTGAATGTTCCCGATTTTTAAGTTTTATTTTGATCGGAAGTAAACACAGAACTCTGTTTGAAAGCAAGGTTTTCATTGACTTTATTTCACTTCCGGAAAATTGCGCATGCGCCAAAAATGGATCATGCCAGAGCCCTCGTTCTTGGCCGCAGGCCAGAAGAAACGCAGGCTCTGGGTACGAGATTAATGATGACAAGGAGATAACCACGCGTATCTTTGTACTTTAATTAACAGCTATACGGAGGTGTAATGGCAGGAGAGTTGCTCTCAGCATTAGCTCGCCTCTTCACAACATTCTTACAGTTCCATGGCTTCACTCTTGGTGTCAAGGACATTCTTGTAACTAAACGAGCAGATAAAGCACGAAGGAAATTAATAGCCAAGGGAAGAGAATCTGGACACGAAGCAGCTACTAAAGCCTTTGGTTTGCTTGAGGATTGTCATAGGTGAGAAGAAAATCAGTTCTCTCAGGGGAGGGGTAGGGATGTAATTGAGTGAAGAGGAGAGAAGTTGTTACCCAGTTGGGCGTAACGTCATTTACTAAAAGGATGCGAGATACATTTCCTTTAGTTTTTAGCGTAGGAAAAAGGCTATGAAATTGTAACGGGAGAGGAATAAAGTGTTTTAGTTAGGTGGACCAATATTTGCGTATCCCTCAGACACACTTTCGCGCTTCTCAGTTGTAGTCATGGAAACGCCGCAGTAAACTTGCTGTAGGCTTGCTTTATTAACAACATATTGCTTCCATGCTTACAGTGGTGAACTGTTAGAGCGTATGCAATCGGCACATCATAACAATGATGGCGCCGACATGAAAGAACTGGATCTCTGCGTCAAGAGAAAGACAGATCACTTCCAAGATGAGATCAACAAGGCTTGTATTCCTTTTGGACTTTACGAACGATTCCCTGGTGAGTTTTTGGCCTACCTCTAGACCATCTGTTAAAGTATTTAGTGATTTTACATACCACAGTAAAGACCGCTGTTTGGATACTAAACATGCGTAAATTATCCACTGCATCAATCGTGGGTCATTTCGTGTAAACCTGAAAAGGCACGCCGCACAGTCGCTGTCAGTGAAATGCCTTGCAAGCTCAGGACTGAAAGTGACTGAAAAACATGTGACTCATTAGGGATCGAGATACGCATGGGCGTTGCGTGTTCAAGCGTCGAATTCGACCTGTAACGATCTTGTAAACTGACACTGGGAAACAGCACGACACGTTTAACTATCAGGGTACACAATTGATGACATCTAATGAACCAATCACAGACATTCAAATTTTCGCACATGGCACCATCACAACAGAGCAGTTTTCGCATGATTGTGAAAAGCCCGCGAAACAAACACGGTCACGGTCACGGTCAAGAGATACGTTAGACCAATCGCATTGCGCGAAAATGTACTCTGCATTCAACGAAATGCCCATAACACGGCGCGGATATGGTCACACCAACGTCGCGGTAATGCCAGACCAATCATAGTGCCTGAGAATACAAAAAGCCAATTAAAATTCTAGAAAACATCACGGTCACGGCAAGGCACGCATACGGCACTGAGATTTTCACAGTCATGAAGACTGCTGTAATGGCATGGCATGTCCCTACCGCGAGTTTTTCATCATCACAGAATCTGCTCTGTTGCACCCTAATCGTACTCTTTTATTTTTTCTGATCAGCCAACAATCTTCAGCTGATGGTACAAGCCGGTGCTAAGGGGTCAGCGGTAAACTGCATGCAGATCTCTTGCTTGCTGGGTCAGATTGAGTTAGAAGGGCGCCGTCCTCCCATCATGCTCAGTGGCCGTTCTCTACCTTCGTTTCTACCTTATGATACAAGTCCAAGGGCTGGTGGATTTGTCGATGGGCGGTTTCTAACGGGAATAAGACCCCAGGAGTATTTCTTTCATTGCATGGCGGGAAGAGAGGTAAGTCTTTCCTTCGTCTTTCTCTTCCGTTTTTCCTTCCTTTTCTCCCTCCCTTCCTTTGAATTTTCTTCCTTCCTTCCTTCCTTCCTTCCTTCCTGTTGACCAGTAGTTTTTCTCATTCTTCCCGTTTCTTCTTTCAAAAAATTGGAAATTTTGAAACGCACATTAAAGCTTTATTTAAGCTGAAAATATTGTGGGGTTTTCTCAATAAAAATGTGTTCTAATATTTTATCTTCTCAGGGTCTTGTTGACACAGCCGTCAAGACAAGTCGTAGTGGATACCTACAACGTTGTTTAATCAAACACTTAGAGGGTCTTCACGTGAACTACGATCTTACTGTCAGGGATAGTGACGGGTCAGTTGTACAGTTCTATTATGGCGAGGATGGGCTCGACATTCTCAAGACTAAATTTCTGTCAGAGAATGAGTACCCATTTATGGTCAGCAACTACAAGGTATGTGATATCTAAAACTTTTCTTCAGTTCTCTTCCTCCCTCACTCTGTTGCCTTTTTCATTTGTTTTCATTCTTGTTTGCCTTTGCTTGCCCTCCCCTCCTCTCCCCTTCTCTCCTCTCCTCTCCTCTCCCCTCCACTCCTGCCACTCCTCTGCCATCCTCACCGTTTTCCTCCGAGTTTTTACCTGTTTCCTTTCTGTCCATTTTCTTTTTTTTTTCCCTTTCTACCGAAGGCAGTTAGTATGCCACAAGCAATCCAAATAAATATACCAACATTTTCTATATTTGACTGTGTTCCATCATTTAAAATAAACTAATTAATCTCTTAATTGTGTTGCCTAGTCATTTATTCAGCGAATGAATCCCAGCTCCTTGCTTCCACATGTTGATTCTAAAACAGCAGAGAAAATGGAGAAAAAGGTACTAAGTATAGTTTATCATTCTGTAAAATGCTTTACAAGCATTTTGTTTTTTGTTTGTTTTGTTTCACATTGCTAATAGTCTAGAAGCTAAACCCAGAATTTTTCAAGTTGGCTGCACCCCATGGGTGGCCAAGGTTTCTTGGTATCATTTTAAAGCTTGAAGCCTGTAGATTACGAATCTGCTTGTCGCCACTTGAAAAAAGTGTCCAAACAGCTTGGCGACCTGGCCTAAAGTACATACTTTCTATTTCACAATATTTTCGTTATTCTTCATTTTCTTGACGTTTTTCACGTTTCAAACACAAATTTTCGGTAAAAACTGCTTTGATGTGTTTATTATATGCTAAGCTAATGCACACATATGAAAAAACGAGGACATTTTCAGGAAATGTGGAATTATTAGCATTTTTGGGCCATTAATCACGATTTTCGATTCATTGAGTGGCAAAAGTTTTTTTTTAATAATTTTAAACGTCGCTAAACACGCATTTTTCTTATAAAGACCTTAGTTTGACCTTATCTGATTAGTTTGCAGAGAGAAATAACAAATATTTTTAATATTAGCTATAGAAAAGACAATTTCCGTACTATTCGTCAAACCGGAAGTTGATAGCTAAACTACTTCCGGTTTACGTTTTTCAAGATTTCTTGAATAAAATCGGAAAATAACTCATTGCAGACTCTGGTAGTCTTTTATTTATAACAAATTAACACTCTCATAGATGTTTACTACTCGTGTGTACTCTTTTCAAGTAATAAATAGGTAAGAATAGAACATATTTATGGAAGGAGAAGTACTAACTGTCTGTGTATAAAGAGGAGCTGAGATTTATAAATTTATGCTTGAAATCAATGTAAATCATTATATATATCTTTAAAATAATGCAAAATTAAAAAAACAAATGGAAAATAAAATCTCAAGTGCTGCAGATGTTGTTTTGATTGGTCTTCCTGTGTCTAAATGAGCCTTCAGTTCCAGCATGGCGTGGATTTAATGCAGTGGCACGCATGCATGAACGAAATCCCACCGAAGAGTGTAGTTGATTACTGTCAGCTCATTGATGCATCGCCCACAGATCTATCAACAGTATATACCTTACTCAAGAAATCCGTCGAAATGGCGGCACAACTTGGACTTCACGATACTGTCGTCGTTGTAGACCAAGCCATATATGCGAAAGCTTTAGAAGTTATATGGAAGCAGAAAGAAGAGTTCCGGAGCGTTGTGTTACGCATGGGAAGTTTTCATATCATTTGCACGTTCCTTGCTGTATTGGGAAAGCGATTTGGAGAGAGTGGCCTGCAGGATCTGCTGATCGAGTCTAGATTGGTAGGCAGTGGCTCTGTGAATGGCGTTCTCCAAGGAAAACATTATAATAGGGCACTGCGAACACATAAGGTAGATGCTTAGTTTTTTCTAGCTGCTTGTTCTCTCTTTGTATATTCACTCGTTACAATTCTTGTTTTCAGATTGTTATGGAAGCTTTGTTGCGTCTGAATTGGCAATCGTTTGTTGACACTATGAAAGATGACCAAGAAGTAAAGTCATTCAAGCAAACTGTGACCACAGCTACGATGAGCGTCCAAAGAGAATTATCAAGCTCCACGATCCAGAGGTGAAAAAACAAATTTAGTAGTTCCACATCCCATGTTTTAGTAATAGCATTTATCGTATTACATTGTATTATATCGTAGGCTGTACGAGACAACGGACCTTGAGAAGCTCCACGCAAAGTTTAAAGATTTCAGCAAATCACCAGCTACTACCAAAATGGCCAAATTCTGGTTTTCATACATCGAAATGGTCAGTCTTCTCTTACGCTTTATCCGCTCAATAAGAGAGGGTGATTGGAAATTGTATCTCACCTGCATCCGTGATATGATACCGTGGATGTTTGCATATGACCGGGTCAACTATTCTCGATATCTATCCGTTTACCTCCTGGATATGCAGTCATTAGAAGAAAATCATCCAGCGGTTCTGAGCGCGTTTCAAGCTGGCGAGTTCGTGGTCCAAAGAAGCAGTGGAAGCCCATTCAGTCAAGTACCTGTGGACCAGACGATCGAACAGACTGTCAATCGAGACACAAAGACCAAGGGCGGTATCATAGGATTCAGTGTCAATAAGGGTGCTGTACAACGATGGCTCCTTACATCCCACAAACGCGCAGCTATCACCCAAGCTTGCCGAGAGATGGCAGGACTACAACAAACTGATGGAGATGCTGCAAAGAAGGAGATGGGTAAGAGCAGAATGACAGCCGACGAGAAAGAAGTTCAGAAAGTACTGGCGACCATCAACAACTGGGTGAACCCATTCGAACCAACAGATGAAGTAGAGCTGTATCACCTGGCATCTGGATGAACAGCGACTACACAGATTGAGAATGACCTGCTAACTGCACATCAACAAGGCGAAGAAGCCATGGAATCCTTCTTTAGGACGAGGTTGCTGACTAATGAAGTACCTTTCCATGGTCCACTAAAGAAGTTGAAGCTTGCCAACTTTTCTTCGTCAAAGTTATCTAAAGTAAAGATCGCTGGCAAGGACACCATGATCAAAGCAGACAGAGATCTTTTTGCTCGGCTTCTGGTAATCGCCCAGAGAAGATCCATGGATCTTTCTGATGTTTTTCAATACTCTCTTGGTCCTCTGCCCTGGTCCCTTGCTTCCGCTGATGGCTCACTCGCCAAAACTGGCAAGTCAAAGCTGCTTGAAATTCTGACTAAGGACATTCAGCCAGTTGAAGACGTCCCACCGACCTCGGCAATGATTATTGACGGGATGGCTATTCTTCAGTCTCTGAAACCCATTCCTGACACATTTGAAGAGCTTGCCCTTAAAGTGTTCCATCTTGCTGTCCCTCATACAAGTCTAGCAAGACGAGTAGATTTTGTAACGGACAGATATCCCGAAGTCTCTATAAAAAACCCCGAAAGAGAAAAGCGAGCAAATGAAGGCATGGTTAAAATTAAGATCTCAGGAAGTGGTCAGAAATGTCCAAAGCAATGGAGAAAATATCTGAGCAGCGGCGAGAACAAAATTGAATTGGTGCAATTCATCTTGAAGGAATGGTCTCAAGACAGGTACAAGCGTTTGATTGGCAACCGCCACCTATTATTTGCTGTTGAGCTGAAGTGCTTCCGTCTTTCTGTATAGCTGATGATAAAGTTTTGTGTGAGGAAATTCCAACATTATATGCAGCAACCACGAAGAAGCTGACACGAAGCTGCTTCTACATGCCAAAGCATGCTGCAGACAGTGGAGAAAACACCGTCATAATCAAGTCGCAAGATACAGATGTGGCAATCCTTGCTTGTCATTTCAGTAACCAAATCCCTGCACGCCTTCTACTTATGAAAAAAGAGAAGACCAGAGTTGTATATCTCGATGTCTCTGCCATATCAGAAGAAGCTGGCCCTTTGCTTTGCAATGCTCTACCTGGTTTACACGCATTTACCGGCTGTGACTCCGTTAGCTCTTTCTCGGGCAAAGGAAAGAAGGCGCCACTGAAGCAATGCAGAATCAATGAAGCAGACTGTCAAACCATGTCAATGCTTGGGAGATCGTTTGAAGCCGATGATGCTCTTTTTTCTCCCTGTGAAAGATTTGTTTGTCACATTTATGGTTACCCAGAACTTTCCAGAGTTAATAGTTGTCGTTACCAAATGTTTGCAAGCAAACAATCACAGTCACATTGTCTACCACCTTGTCAAGATGCGTTGAAGCATCATACGATGCGGGCAAACTACCAAGCTGCTGTTTGGCGACGGGCATTAGTTGCAAATCCCAATGTCCCATCACCTGAGAACCACGGATGGATCATTCAAGAAGAAAGCCTCGCATTAAAATGGATGTCACTTCCTCCTGCACTAGCAGCACTTCTTGATTTGATAATGTGTGGATGCACTGGAAAATGTTCAACTGGCCACTGTACTTGTCAGAGAAATGGCATATCGTGCACAGATGCATGCATGTGTGCTGATCAATGTGAGAATCTCCACAATGCATGGGAAAATCCTGATGAGGATGATGAAGAAGACAACAGCGGCCAAGATGATGATGATGACGACTAACGTTTGTCAATTAAGATGATTTAAAATCAATCATCGTTGAAACAAAACTTTTATTTTTCTCTAATTGAATTGATTCTTACCTGTTTACTACTTGAAAAGAGTACACACAAGTAGTAAACATCTATAAGAGTGTTAATTTGTTATAAATAAAAGACTACCAGAGTCTGCAATGAGTTATTTTCCGATTTTATTCAAGAAATCTTGGAAAACGTAAACCGGAAGTAGTTTAGCTATCAACTTCCGGTTTGACGAATAGTACGGAAATTGTCTTTTCTATAGCTAATATTAAAAATATTTGTCATTTATCTCTGAAAACTAATCAGATAAGGTCAAACTAAGGTCTTTATAAGAAAAATGCGATTTTAACGACGTTTAAGATTATTTTAAAAAAACTTTTGCCACTCAATGAATCGAAAATCGTGATTAATGGCCCAAATATGCTAATAATTCCACATTTCCTGAAAATGTCCTCGTTTTTTCATATGTGTGCATTAGCTTAGCATATAATAAACACATCGAAGCAGTTTTTATCGAAAATTTGTGTGTGAAACGTGAAAAACGTCAAGAAAATGAAGAATAACGAAAATATTGTGAAATAGAAAGTATGTACTTTAGGCCAGGTCGCCAAGCTGTTTGGACACTTTTTTCAAGTGGCGACAAGCAGATTCGTAATCTACAGGCTTCAAGCTTTAAAATGATACCAAGAAACCTTGGCCACCCATGGGGTGCAGCCAACTTGAAAAATAAGCCTCTTTTCAGACTTAGCTTCTAGACTATAATTGTTTCTGAATTTTCCATGAATTTTTAAATTTCTATAATCATCCTAATTAATGTATTACATGCTTATCGTAAAGAACGAGTTGCCTTATTATGTTCCTGTCATATTTTTATAGTTTTTTAGTTCAGATTTTTACGTCTAATTAAAAGCTTTTTTTTAAAAGTGTACAGGTGAGCAGCACAAATGAACAACTGATCTTTCCTTAGCTTTTGTAAACTTTTTTATTACTCCGACGCGTTTCGCGTAAGCAACAGACTTCTTCAGGGAGTTTACAAATGAGTATTATTATAACAGTTTATATTGACTATTAACAGGAAATAACAGGAATAAAACAAAAACGTTTTGAGTTTTCACATTTTGAAAGGCCATGGATAATCTTGATGTATAGCATAAACATGCCCCACTTCTTAAATTTGTTTTCCCCTTCTAAATGCCCGAATTTTGAGTGTTTTTTAATTTTGGAAAATCCGGAACCGTACATTAATGGAATGGACTGGACTTCGGTTGGCTGGATCGTACGGAACGTAGACGTTTTTGTTACGCCGAATTTGCAGCTTTTATCCTATGATTTTTATTTTATTATAAATAACTAGTAATTCTATTCCGAAATTTTGCAAAAATAAATGCATTTTTTAAAAAATGTTTTGAATCATGGCACTGGTTGAACTCCTGTTAAGCCAGTCAGAGGCAAAGGCTTTTCAAAGGACTGTATACATCATGTGTCTATAGGACACTCTGTAGATCGTCTATAGGTGACTCTGTAGATCGACTCCTGTGAAGCCAGTCAGTGGCAAAGGCTTTTCAAAGGACTGTATACATCATGTGTCTATAGGTGACTCTGTGGATCATAACAGATTTTTACGACTAATTTTCCTCCATTAAGATGCTATTAAGATAAATTGGATGTTATTTGAATGTGACTGGAATTGATTGGTTGTGACTGAAATGGATTGAAAGTGACTGGGGCTCAGTGACTGGGACTTGAATCACACATTTTGCTAGAAGGAGACCAAAAAACCGAAGGCATTTTACGACTGGGCTGCCACAGGCAACCCAGTAACCAGCTATATGACGTTTTCACTCATGTAAGAAGGCAGCCATATTGGTGTACCAAGCATGAAAAACTTTCTGCACAGTTTTGCATTAAAGAAAGTTGAATTCCCCGAGGATAGAAAACTTTTTTTTGGGTGCACGAACATGGTCGCTGTGATATCATGTGCAAACGCGCTATCATTCATTCATCTCCTATCTTGGGGTCCTCTCTGCTCGAATATCGGGCACCTGATGGTCCCTTGATGTACGTTTGATTTCCAATGATTCCTTATTTTCATTTCTTGCTCAGGTCAATAAATGGTACAAGAAACACCAGCAAGACAGGAAATCCCGCGACTCGCCATTCTTGGTGTTCGCGAGAGATAATTTTGATAAGATACAGGAAGAGAAGAATTCCACCTCTGTTGTTTCGTTTGGGAGAACTGAGGTAATCATACTCCTTCCATCTTTTCTTGTCTTCTTTTTTCTTCCCTTCTCTTCCCTTCTTTTCTCTTCTCTTTTCTTCTGTTCTGTTCTGTTCTGTTCTGTTCTGTTCTGTTCTGTTCTGTTCTGTTCTGTTCTGTTCTGTTCTGTTCTGTTCTGTTCTGTTCTGTTCTGTTCCCTTCCCTTCTCTTCTCTTCTGTTCTCTTCTCTTCTGTTCTCTTTTCTTCTCTTTTACTTTTCCTTCCTTTCCCTAAATCTTTCTTTCTTTTTTTCTAGCTTTTTTTCGTTTCATTTATGTAAATCATAAATCTACATATGTAATAAGGATCAATCTATACTTTTTGTTTTAATTTCTTCACTGTTATGTAAAGTCTTCCCGTGCGCACTTTTCATCGTATCATAATTGGCATGTTTTTCATATCGTCCAGGCTCATCTTCAGCTGTTCAAGACATGGCACAAACAAACACAATCCATTAAGTCAAGGTATGTAGACACCACTCAATCTACTACTTCACTACCTCGTTACCTGATAGATTTGTTTGCTTAGTTTCTTCACACATCTTTGCTTGACGCATTTGCTTACAACATTGTTTTGTGTAATCTGCGCGATTCTTGCCCTTATTTTTCGTTTGCACATGACGTTATAGTTGCTATAATTGTTGAATGTTAACAAAAGAATTGTCAATGATGACACACAGTTCCCGGTTCACAGTGAACTGATATCGTATCACTTCACTGATATGGTTTTTATTCACGGCTTTATCACACGGATATCGACCCTAAATGTGTAATAAACACCTTGTTATTAACAGTTATAGAAAAGTTTGCTCTACTGCTCCACTACCTGTGATTTCTAAGCTAAGGCCTGATCTGTACTTCGGAGCGGTGCCAGAAAAGATTTCAAGGTCAATCAACAATTACACCAAAAACGATCCTGATAAGTGCTTTTCATCTGAAGAAGAGCAAGGAAGGTACGATGTTATAAATTTTTGCTAGGTTTCTCTCTACTGCCATGCTTCCTCGTGCTAAATCACACAGCCCCTGTTACAACGCTTCCCTCCATCCCTTTTATTTCAGTAGTTCCTTGGACGAAAATTAAAGTTGAATGGAATTTTCATACGCGCAGCTTTGTTTCACATTGTTCTCGTACCCAGTTTTTTCACCTTTTCATTCCATTGTCCAGGGACCAGGTTGATTCAGGCAAGTTTCGTGTCTTAATGTTCCTTAAGGTAATGCGATCTCTCGTCGAACCTGGTGAGGCTGTAGGTCTGCTTGCAGCACAGGTGAGTCAATGATAATGGGTAAATATGGAAAATGTCTGTACCACTGAGGGTTGACTGTACCGTACATGTATTGCTCGTAAGACCAAGGTCAAACATCGAACTTCACATGAGCCGAACCTAATGACGGCCACCTTGTTATCCATAGTTTCAATTAGGTTCGGCTTATGTGAAGTTCTACGTTTGACTTAAGCTTTAGGGACTCGACTAAATCTATTCATTGTTTCTCTAGTCCATTGGAGAGCCCTCAACACAAATGACACTGAACACTTTCCATTTTGCTGGCCGAGCTGAGCTCAACGTTACACTAGGAATCCCACGATTAAGGTACGTTTGAGTGTTATTAGAGACCTTTAGCATCAGGTTTGTCGCGAACCGCTAGGGATCAGGCCCAGAAACACGCCCGCCAACACGGAGAAACACTCCGCATAAATGAAGTTCAATATGGCACTTCTTCCAGCAACAACCTCGTTATGACGCCTTGCTGCATGTTGAAAGTTTGACGGAAAACACCTGACGTCGAACTGCAGCTTGAGGTTTGCAGGGCTATCAAGAAAGTCATGCTAAAGGTCTCTATTACAAGTGTTAAAAGACAGCGCACTTTATTTTCAAGGTGTCACTAACAGCATAGTCATACGAAACTCGCTCTATTGTAGTTAATGTTATTTTTGTTGTTTCCAGGGAAATTCTCATGACAGCAAGTCCTAATATCAAAACACCAACTATGGATTTGCCGTTACTATCAACCAAGAAGGCTGTCAGGAAAGCCAAGAAACTACAGATTCAGTTCACTAGGGTTTTGTTATCTCAGGTAAGCAAACAAACAAAAAGAAGAAGAGAAAGACAGAAATACAGACAAACAGACCAGGGGCGGACCCAGGAATTTTAGAAGGGGGGGGGGGGGTGGGTGACTATTACTAAGGTTATACCATGAATTCGAGGAAAAGAGCAGACTGACAGACTGACCGACAGCTATAATAAAATGGAAAAAAAAAGTTAGAGGTTAGAAAGAAACTCATAAATTTTGCTATGAAGACACAAGTTTGTTAGGACGTAATTCCTATCTCATTTCATATTTATTAGAAAGAAAGTTTTTGGTTTATGCTCATACCATACGTAAGGGAAGTCGTGTCCTATTGTTGTATCACCTGCCCTACATGACAAATTGTCAAATACCATGCATCTTCCCTAAAGATACTCAATGGTAAAGAAAGAAATTGTACTCAAGTGAAAACAACGTACAGCTTCTCATAACTTAAATCTCCTCATTGATTTAAGGTGTTACAGTCAGTTGATGTCTGGGAGTCACTTTCTCCTAAAGAACATGGAACAAGGTATGTATGAGGACATTGTGACGTGATAAATCATGTGATCTGTTGGGGCCATGGGGATTTATTTTAAAGTCGTATTTTTACTTTCAATAGAATGAGGGCATATCGGATCAGGTTCATGTCCCTACCACATGCTCAGTACAAGGTAGGTGATGGTTTTTGATTGGCTAAAGGCAACTGATGTCTGGTATCTTGACTGCTAACAATCAACAATGCGTACATCCATTGTTTCATCCATCAATAATATTTAGCTTTCAAAATTTATCGCTATTCCGAAACGACCTCTGGGCTGATCTAAGTTAGGGCATGGCTGACTCACAGATCGAACCCATGAAACAACCTCTGGGCTGATCTAAGTCAGGGCACCGCTAACTCACAGGTCGAACCCCAAAACAACCTCTGGGCTGATCAAAGTCAGGGCACGGCTAAGTCACAGGTCGAACCCCGAAACAACCTCTGGGCTGATCAAAGTCAGGGCACGGCTAACTCACAGGTCGAACCCCGAAACAACCTCTGGGCTGATCTAAGTCAGGGCATGTCTAAGTCACAGATCAA
Source organism: Actinia tenebrosa (assembly GCF_029948245.1). Lineage (NCBI taxonomy): Eukaryota > Metazoa > Cnidaria > Anthozoa > Actiniaria > Actiniidae > Actinia > Actinia tenebrosa. The sequence continues at coordinate 6,046,601 of NW_028292575.1, read as the reverse complement.
ACCCTGAAACAACCTCTGGGCTGATATAAGTCAGGGCATGGCTAACTCACAGATTTAACCCTGAAACAAACTCTGGGCTGATCTAAGTCAGGGCACGGCTAACTAACAGGTCGAACCCCGAAACAACCTCTGGGCTGATCTAAGGCAGGGCATGTCTAACTCACAGATTAAATCCTGAAACAACCTCTAAGCTGATCGAAGTTGGGGCATGGCTGACTCACAGATGGAACCCTCAAACAACCTCTGAACTGATCGAAGCCGGGGCATGACAAAACCCTAGAACCAAAAGAGAGTCCTAACAAACTCTAGTCAGATTTGATTCGACCTGAGGCCCCAGAGGTGGGAAGGGAATGTGCTACCTCTACACCACCCTTGATTCTTATTTATTGCTGTTTTTTCATATTTTGATGCTTTATATTGTTTTTTCCCCGTTGTTTTAGGACGACTTTCACTGCTCTCCCAACGATATTCTACAATACATCGAGAGAGTGTTTATCAAGAAGCTGATCAGTGCCGTACAGAAAGCTGTCCGTAACACACAGTCACAGAGGTGAATACGCCTAGATGTTATAAAGTTTTTTCTTCACAGTTTAGTTGAGTTGAATAAAATTAGTGGTGTAAACAGAAACTCTTGAATGTGTGCATATACAGTCAATGTCATTAACGTTGTCCACCGAAAAAAGACATTTACACATTTATACATTTACACATTTACACATTTAGACTAAAAGAAATATAACGTGTTTCCTCAAACGTTCTGTCATTAAACAAACGCTCAAATACCATTCTCCATCTTAAATCCTCGCTAAATGGTCGGGACATTCTGGATTTTTGATTCACGAGTTGAATTTTACATTTAAAGTTCAGGCTGACGCACACAAAGCAAAGAATACATAATGAAACATGTGAGATTTCTTTTAGTCTAAATGTGTAAATGTGTAAATGTGTATATGTATAAAAGTGTAAATGCCTTTTTCGGTGGACAACGTTATTGACATTGACTGTATCTAAATCCTTGCAAGATGTAAATCTGTAGTATGATATACCATGGCTGATAGTATATAATGCACATGGCTGGACCCAGTAGTAGAATATACCATGGTTCATATGGTATATACAGTATGCACATAGCTAGACCCTGGCAGTATATACAACATAATGGTCTGTAGTAGATTATACCACTGATGTGGTATATATATGCACATAGCTAGACCCTGGCAGGATACATACCATGATCGTCAGGCGTGGACCTTGTGCTACATTAATAATATCAGGTATTCGCTAACACCATTAAAGCAACATGTACTTGTTGTTTGATGGGTGGGGTTTGATAGTGGCACCTGTAACATTCCCGTGACTTACCATTAATTATAGTTTTTGATACCAACCGATCAGTCCATTGATCTCTGGTTAGGACAAGGATGAAAAGCTGACTTCACAATATAGCATGACTATTCAGAGATTGTGCCAGGATTTCTTAATGTGGGTCCTAGAAACTGTGAAACTGCAAATGGGAATCTCAAGCATTGTGTTGTAGTTATAGACCCCTTGCACTAAGAAAAGACGGCCTATTGTTTTGTCCTCCAGAACAATTCCTCTAGGAATTCAATGCAAGGGGTCTGTAAATCAATTTTTAGAAGGCGAAATGCATTGTTTTTCTCTCTCGATACGTAGCGTGCTAGTGGTATGCATAGGAATTAAATATGAGCATCTGTTATTTTAGACTGTTAGATTCTACTGGCGATAACAATAGTGCATCAACTGCAGCAACAGAAGAAGAACCAGTTGGTAAGTGACTAAAATATCTGTCTGTCTATCTGTCTATCCTTCCGTCCATCTTTTTCCGAATCGAGGCAGGGCAGTCATTTTAAGCTTAACTTGTTTTACGTTTTTTATGACAGATGATGACGATGATAACATAGAGCTGTCTGATGATGAAGGTGTTGATGGGGATGCTACTGATGTGAAACAAAGACAGAAACTAGAACAGGTAAGGATGAACACTGAGGATGTTGATGATCATGTATGGCGTTGTTGTTGTTGTATGGGTGGGTGATGTTGCATCCTTTGATGGAGATGAATGATGGTGATGGTGTTAATGATGTTGATGATCATGTATAGTGGTGGTGTTGTTGTATGGGTGGGTGATGTTGCATCCTTTGATGGAGATGAATGATGGTGATGGTGTTAATGATGTTGATGATCATGTTTGGTGGTGGTGTTGTTGTATGAGTGGGTGATGTTGCATCCCTTGATGGTGATGAATGATAGTGATACTAGGTGGTAATGATTAGGATGATGAATGATGATGGTGGCGTAGTGTTGCTTCTGCTGCTGCTGAATGTTAATGAATGATGATGATAATGATGATGGAATGATGATGGAATGATGATGGTAATGATGATGGTGGTGATGATGATGGTAATGATGATGAATGATACATGGTGATAATGTACATATCTTGTTTCTTCGTTTCCAGCACGCCACTTATGAAGCACCTGACCTTGACGAACAGGAAATCGAAAAGGAATTTGCAAACAACGCAAGTAAGTCTAAATAAAACTGGTTTTTCTAAGACAGATTAAACTTAAACTTCGAGTTTTAAACTATGTGATCTTTTAGGTGAAAATGAAGATGAGGAGACACCGGAGGCAAGCGAAACGCAGTCATCAATCGGAGGTAAGTCCATTGAAACTAAGATAGCGTTATCAATCTCTTTATAGTGTTCATAATTTTTGAATCCAGAAAATTGGGTTGGTTTACACTTTTTGTTGGATGTACTTCGTTATCGATGAATGTGAATGGGTTTTTTATCACTCCTAGACATGGATGAATCTATGGAATTTACTCCTGAAGCACAAACATCTGGTCCGAAAACTGCGACGCAAAAGAAAAAGAAAAAAAGTACATCACAGATAGATGCGACCAGACAAGAGGTATGAAAAGAAAAATACGATTATTTACTCACCCTCCTATCCCCCTCACACACCCCTCCCCTCCCCACAAAAGGAAAAGAAACAAAGTACATCACAGATAGATGCGACCAGACAAGATGTATGAAAAGCAGAATACGATCATTTACTCACCCTCCTACCCCCCTCACACATCCCTCCCCTCCCCACAAAAGAAAAAGAAAAAAAGTACATCACAGATAGATGCGACCAGACAAGATGTATGAAAAGCAGAATACGATCATTTACTCACCCTCCTATCCCCTTCACACACCGTCCCCTCCCCCACACAAGCACCACACACACATTTTACAAATAAAGCACCTTTGTAAACCTAGTAAGTAACGTGATAATTTCATGGTCAGGTTAACTTTGAAGCCAATCTTAATTTCAACCCAAATCACATGCGCGAATCCATATATTATTTATCCATATTGTAGAGAGTAATATTTTAAGAGGCCACAAGTTTATTAGGCTATTAAGTGCTACGAAAATAAAGCCTTTAAGTATGAGGAAAGGAGTAATCGTTATGAATTTTGGTTGCAGCGTGTCGTTCACAGTGATCCACATATCTCATCTTATTCCTACGATATTGAAGACGAACGTTGGTGTGAAGTTGTTATAAAGGTAATAGTCACTACACATAGCCTGTGTAGCCCAATATATCAAGTGCCTTCATCTTGTATAATGTTTCTACTCTATCTTTAGTCTTGTTTCAACTTGCACTTATCTGTATTGTTAACAATAAGTCTGGCGCAGACCGAAATAAATTGATAATATATATTTTTTCATTCTCGTTTTAGTTTCCTGTATTGCGATGGAAAGTTCGACTAACTAGTTTGATCGAGAAACTGGCTCTGCAGGTATTTGAATATTGCGGTTAATGTTTTTTTTTTAATTCTTGGTTTGCGATTTATTCGAAACAGAGATTGATGTTAGACTCCTTAAGTTTGTGCGTTCAGTTTTCACATTTAAGCCCACGTGTCATTTCTTTTTCTTTTTCTTTTTCTTTTTCTTTTTCTTTTTCTTTTTCTTTTTCTTTTTCTTTTACTTTTTCTTTTTTTTTTCTTTTTTTTCTTTTACTTTTTCTTTTACTCCTTCTTTTACTTTTTCTTTTACTTTTTCTTTTACTTTTTCTTTTACTTTTTCTTTTACTTTTACTTTTTTTTTCTTTCTTTTTCTTTTTTTCTTTTTTTTTTTTTTTTTCTTTCTTTTTTTTTTTTTTGAGGTTAACATTCTTTGTCTGGATTACATTTACCTAAACTATCATTAAACTAGATAGCACGTGGTCTGAAATTGATTTTATTTTAATTTGAAAAAGGAGATGGCGCCCAAGGCAATGAGTTCTACGAGATATTATCATTACATATATGGTTGCAGCAAAAAACGAGCTGTGGCACTGCTAATAAACGATATTAAGCCTATGATTCATTGTGTTTTAGAATAAACGATATGATTCATTGTATTTTAGAGTGTTGTTTACGAGACTCCAGGGATCAGGAGGTGTTTTTTGGTTGAAGAAAAAGACTCGTCTTATCTCAAGACAGACGGAGTTAATTTTCAAGTGAGTAGCAGAATGGAATCCTTCTTAAATTTGATGGCAAATGGGAAATAGGAATCGAACGAACGACCAATAGATAAACAAGCAAAAACATATAGAAGGCTTGTGGATGGGGTCCAGTCTGAATGAAAAAGGTTTTTCCTTAACAAAAATTATCGTTTAATCAATCTGGGCCCGGTTGTACGAAGGGTGGATAGCGCTACCAGGCGGATAAATCCTTATCCAGTGGATAAGTCGATGCTGTTATCCAATAAACTTATCCACTGGATAAGATTTCTCCGTCGGATAGCGCTATTCAGGCTTCGTACAACCGGGCCCTGATGAACAAACAAAAAAAAAAAAGTAGACAAACAATTAAACAGAAATGTCTAAGTAAGCACTGTCAAGTCGGCCTTTTCTGCTAGCCGTTTAGAAGGAAAAGGAATAATAAATGATTCTAAATACCAATGAAAACAGCTCCAAAAATTTCGAATACTTCAAAATGCTGTAATGTTCTCATAGCACTTTCTAAGTCTGCCAACAGTCCCCCTTTCCCTCCAGACTCAATAAAGACGAGTTTTTTGGATATCTTGTTTTAGGAATCATGTGGTTGCTTGGAGAGACTCGCGTCCACTTGAGACCTAAAACTTGATATATATTCTAAAAACGCATCTTTAGTGAGTCTAGATGGAAAGTGGAACTGCTTTGCTCAACTTAGACGGGTTTTTGTCATTACAGGTTGCTTTCCGTCACCATGACATCCTGGACGTCAACAAACTCTACACCAATGATATTCACGCTGTGGCTAACACGTATGGAATCGAGGCTGCCGCACGCGTCATCGCCAAGGTAACAAATGATTGCGAAAATAAACCTCTATTTTTTATTTTGCTTACCTAACCCTTTATATTCGCTCAATTGTTGTTTTTTTCCTCTTTAACATGGATTTTTCATGTTTCTGTGATCTAGGAAACACATTTTTTTCTTCATTTTTTTTGTACTGACATCAAATTTACAATGCTCTGAGTTATCAATTCCTTGATTTGTAAGCCTAAACTCCATTCGTCTGGAAATAATCAAGATCTCATTGACTAGCATTTACTAGCATAGTGATGCGAAAAATTCAGCACCCTTCTAGAATTGAACATTTTAGGTTATGAATATTTTACTGCTATCATTAATTTCGAGAGCAAAACTTAAAAACATGATAAGCCCTTAGGGTTTGTTTATGTAAGATCCACTTGAAACCCTTCAGTTAATTTCGTGTAAGTTTCTCAACTCATGCCGTTTTATTAAGCACTTGAAACATGTTTTTTCCCCCGAAGTCAAGAGGTGAATAAACATAATAACGGTTAATACAAGAACATTTTGAAGTGTCTTGTCTTTAAATTACTTCCTGGTAGAGAAAAGACGAAATATTAACCCTTAGTTTTTAATGTCAAGTAGTGCTTCTAGATTAAAAGTTAGACAAAGGTATTAATACAATAACATTTTGAAGTATCTTGTCTTTTTGAACTACTTCCTTGAAGAGAAAAGACGAAATATTGGCTCTTAGAGTTATCAAAGTCTAGCAGATAAAAGCAATGAATAGCTTTCACAGAAAAAAAAAAAAAAAAAAAAAAAAGAAACGTTGAGATTCACAAATACCAAATATTGTATGTTAATATGTCTTTGCCCTCTTAAGATAACGGCTTATTTATTTATCAATGGCAAAACAGAGAATACACTGTGCAATAGCCGTTCTTCTCGCAACCAGATGATATAATTTTTCTTTTAGTGGTTGGAAAAACTCGATATGAATACTTTTCTCCAATCTAGCACTCTACTCACTACATTCAATATAATTCTATGCGTACAAGTTTCATTTCTATTGGTAGAGAAAAGGAACGAAAGAGAAGCTAACAAGAGCAAACAATACATCAAACAAGCACATCGAGTGCAAACATTCAAACTTAAATTCTGTTCCCATTGCCAAACGCCAAGCAAAAATATCTCTTTTTTTTACTTTTTGTTGAAGTGTTTGTTTGACGTTTGCCGAAATCGACTTTCTTTTTGATTGTGTTAAATGTCTTAATATTCGCATGTGACTGACAATTATTGCCAAAACACAAACTACTAAAATTGCATGGCTCCTCAATGTATTCTTTCCAAAAAAGCATAACAAAAAAAAACAACAAAAAACATTTTAATGAATAGAAAATAACTTCCGAGTTTTTCTTATCGAAATTTTGTTTTGAAATTCTAGTTTTCCAGATTTCGAAAAGTAATGCCTTTTTAACTTGGTTAACTCCTTCTGAAACTCTTCATTGTGCCTTTGTTATTTTCTTATGTCTTTGTGCCTTTGTTAAACTTCTACCCCTACCACTTACATGAATGATCATGTTCACATTCTAGGAAGTAGCTTTTGTTTTGACAGAAGGGAATCCACGGAAGGACTTTTTAATCACATGATCAGTCTTCACTGCTATCTGTCTTCTTTATGCCTTAATGCCCTCTTTCTTTTATCTACCCTGTGGGCATCTAAAACCATTCACCACGATATACCACGCCTTTTAATGTTCACACGTCTTTTCCTTCCTCATTGTCCTTCGACATGCTTTCGTGAAAGTGAACCTTCTAGTTAAACTTAGAATGAGATACGATTAGCCTGCGACCCACAGTTAACAGTCGGGGTGCACAAGCCTCCTACGCATCTCTTCTTAGGGTCTGTTACACTTTTCTCTTTCATTTACGATCATTCATGACAGCTAATCGGTATTCATTCTCGATAACTCTTAGGTTATTTGAGTTCCCAGATCTTGTGTTTAGTAATTCGTAATGTTAGTTTAAATAAAAATTGGAGGTGCAAATGTAAACGCAAACTACTGATAAAATATTTTGACGCAAATTTCTCTTTCATTTCCTACAGGAAGTAAAAAATGTCTTTGGCGGATACGGCATCCACGTAGATCACCGTCATTTGAATCTAGTAGCCGAGTACATGACATACGAGGGCAAGATCAAAGCATTCAACCGTATAGGTATCGAATCCAGCGCCTCTCCCTTTCAAAAAATGAGTTTTGAGACTACGACTCATTTTCTTCGAGGTGCTGTGCTGTCTGGGGACACGGAGAGTCTTAAGTCACCGTCCTCAAGGCTTGTCGTAGGGAGAGTAGTTGAGGGGGGAACTGGTTGCTTTGATTTATTGCAGCCACTCTGTTAGACCCTAATGACTGCTAATAATCATTAATATTATTACTGCTTGTTGAATATTGATTGAAGTTGAGATAAGCCAATTTATTAGACTCAAAACCTAATAGCTGCTAATAATTATTAATATTATTAGTAAAAGTTGCATATTGGTTTGACCGTTGAGATTTTCAAGCAACCGTCTTCAAAACCTAATAGCTGCTAATAATTATTAATATTATTACTACTGGTTGCATATTTGTTTGGGCCGTTTGAGATTTCCAAGCAACTGTCTTCAAAACCTAATAGCTTCTAATAATTATTGATATTATTAGTGCTGCTTGCATATTTGTAGGGCCATTTGAGATTCCCAAGCAACTGTCTTGAATCTTAAAAGCTGCTAATAATTAATAATATTATTAGTACTGGTCCAATTTTGGTTTGGTTTGAGATATTCAAGCCACCTTGAACCCTAATAGCTGCTAATAATTATTAATATTATTAGTGCTGGCTGCATATTTGTTTGGCCGTTTGAAATTTTCAAGCAACCGTCTTGAAACCTAATAGCTGCTAATAAATATTAATATTAGCACTGTTTGAATGTTGGAAATTAGTTCTCCCTCGATAAGTGACTATCCAAAATGCAAGACCTGTAACCTTGGAACACAAATTATATCCTACAATAAATCTTTCATTTTATTGATCGCACAATTCAAAAAAAAAAAAAAGAATCAAATGATACGCCTTTCTTCAAAATTAACCGTTTGGTTTTGTTTACTCAAATCCCGTTCAAGACTCAGAATTTTTTCTGAGTCTTTCGAATTGCAGCTGCATAAGTTGCTTCTTATACTGCGAGGATTAGCTCAATTTGATACATTACAACCTTCAGTACAAATATATATATTTCATATATATTCTCATACACATATATTTGTTTACTCAGTTATCATTTTTTACCGTTTCTATGGCAACGTTGGTCATTCAACTGAACCCTTAATTTCCAAACTTTAACTTCTTATTATTATGTTGGTTTCAAATCTTGATCATTGTGATTTTTATTAAAAATAGCCTTAATTTTATATTGCATTTTTTCCCGCATTGGTTGAGGCGTGCAAAAGTGCACGAAGTTTACTTGCTTATAATTGGAAGCCGATGCTAAAATTCGTAAAATCTTAATTCAAGGCTGAAAAAGAATGGTTATTTAATGGTCGTTTGAGAAGGAAATCTTCCCGCTGCGGGTTTAATGATTCATTTCGAATCCCACTGATACTTAAAGCTTGTTTTTGTTTTGTTTTAAGTGTTTATTTTCATCCTCTAAATATCATTTCGTTGGGTATTTACTGATAATGCTTTCCAGAAAGATCCGTGACCCGCGCTGTAGTTTCTTTGATCTGTGTTAATTAAGTTTCAATCTATATTTGACTGAATTAAAATACATGGCAGAATCTTGGCAGAAATGGCAGAAATGAAATTTTGCGTGATTAAAAGTGAATCTACTCGAATGGCGCTTTATATAAATCCTGTGACCCACGAGTGCTAGACGAGTGCTAACAAATCACGTCGCTTGACTTCTCCTAATCCAACCTTTTAGTATATATACGCTGGTTAGAGTAACACAGATCAATTACATCGCTTCCCTGCAGAGCGAGATAGCTAGAGAAAGGTTTTGGGAAAAGGTATGTAATGATGAATGGGTATGTAGTAGAACTGAAGCACAAAATGAAAACAAGAGGAGAAACAATATTTTCAATAGATAAAAGCAAGGAAGGGATGAGTGAGTGAAAATTATTGTGTTATTTATTAGAGAAACAGTAGCGAAAAGCTAAGTTAAAGAAACGAATGAAAAAGGAGAGGGGGGAAGATAAAAGAAAAAAGGGAACGTAAAGAAAAATTAATGGGGGAAGAAAAAAGAAAGAACTGAAGAGAGATATATAGGGAATTACGCAACCAGTACAAAGAAACGAAAGAAAAAAAAAGGAGCCCAATTGTATAAAGAGGGTAAGAAAGAAATGAAGGAATCGTCAGAATTTCTTTTTATTTGACTGTGTTATTTTTTAAAGAAAAGTACGTAAATAGCATGAAGTGGCAGTACGTTTTAAGAGTAAAGAAAAAACCCAGAAAGAAACAAGTTTTTAATTATTTTAACGCATAAATGCCGAGAGGTTTCTCTACGGAAAAACAACAGGATAGAGGCCTAGGTTAAGAAGCAAGTCTTTTTTAAGCAAAATCACGCCCAAACATTTGAAGAGAGAAAATTTTATCTTTCCCAAGATTAATGTATCAGTGACAACTTATTTTGGGTATCTTAGCCTAGATCACGTTCTTGATTAACAGATTATCTCGCATTTCACGAAACTATGATTATCACGTTCATTGAAAGTGACGGATGTTCAGTTTTAATTACCTTCTATAACTCTTTCATGAAGGTTAAGAAACGTCGAAAATTATATAATAGTTTTAGTGGAAAGTTTCTCTGTCTAAATGTGGAAAATCCGTTTCTATTTTGAATCAAAGATTCAATACAAAATTCTAAACGAAGAGCGATTTTTAAAAAAGTCCAAACATTTTCTCCACTTAATTTGTGAAAAAGCTGTGGAAATTTTGTTTAAATTTCTTAATTTAAGTTTAAGTTGGAAATGAGAAAGAGCACATTTTCTAAGAAAAGTGAAAATTTTGGGATTGGATTCCGTAAAATTGTGAGAAAACTTTCCTTTATCAATGTGGAAATCATCTTTAAATTTGTTATCAAAGATTCAATCTGAAATTCGAGTAGTTTATTTAATTGTCAAAAAAAAAAAAGGTTTAAAGTTTAAAGAATATGAACTAACTTTTTGAGAACAATGAGGACATTCTGTTTCAATGTGATTTTTCTCATTGAAAATTTCAATTTTAAATGAAAGATTTAAAAGGAAATTGTAAATGAATTAAGAGGAAATGAATAGGAAAGATAACAGTGATTCAATTTTACCTGTGATGAACTAGTGTTCAAATACATTCTAGTGTCAACAAAATCTCATCTATTTATTTAAAATTTAATCCTTCTGTTTCCTATGACGTCCGAATTTAACTTACCCAAATTGTGGAGTTTTTCATGCTGTGAATTAGTAATGAGGCAGGCACGAGTTTTTATTACTCGGGCTTTCAAAGAAATGCCCGAGGTATAAATTGGGCTTAATTTGCGTTCTGTCACAAATCGCAGTTGCGTTGAAAGCGCATGCGCAAGTTCTATGCGCGTGCGTAGTATGCGCCACATAAGCACATGGTCGAGCAATGGCGGAATTTTTCAAGTTTTCGTCAGAAGGGCGTCAGAAAGATGATAGTGTTCACGAAGAATTCTTTCGATTTTCTGCTATGAAGACCGAGTTCACGCAGATATGCGTCTAGTTGGTGATTTTTTATGCCCGGCATGTTGCTTGCTGCTTGACTTTCACAAAAGAGTTGCCCTTTAGTTTCGTTTGCTGTATGCTATAAAAATCTTGCTGTATATAAATATCAAAATGGTGGCCATTGCGGAGTTTTATATCGTGGAAGGACCAATGGGTCGAAACAGGACAATTCTGAAAACGATGCCTTGAATATCTCTATTTCCCAGTGATTTTTGTTCATTTGATCCGGCAAAACCAGGCTTTATTTGTCGAGCATGATGCCGGTATTATATAACTATATATATGAAAAATTTTTATGTCATAAACTTTTGTTTAAACAATTGTTTCCTTGCTCTGGAAGCATCTCTGGGAGTCAGAAAAAAAGTTATGGATTATGCGAGGTATTTCAACTGTATCGCACAGTATTTATCAGTTAAGTTGAATGAGTGTGGATTCTTGGTCAATAGTTCTTCGGCGTCCCCAGTCGTCCAGGGCCCGGTGGGCGGAAAGCGCTATCCGACGGTTAAATCTTGTCCAGTGGATAAGGATTTATCCATCGGATAGGGGTATCCACCCTTCGTAAAACTGGGCCCTGCTCGATATAAAACTCAGCAATGTCTTTCTTTTGTATCTTTTTGAAAAACATTAAAACCACCTGCTAAGGGAAGCTAAAAATATAATGATAATAATAATAATAATAATAATAAGGTAAATTATACACCGTGAAAAGATGAAAAAACTTACTGACGTTTCGGACGCTAGTCCTTCGTCGGAGTAAAAGAGAAAGAAGTGGTAGAAAGGAGTGTATATATGATAGAATAAGACAAAAGAAACCAATGAGAGCAAGGTAGGCAAGGAAACAAAAACAAACAATCAAAAGACAAAAGAAAAGGTTAGTTGAAAATAAAGCGTTCATTAATCCCGTTGGGACTAAGAGTGCCCAATAGGTGAATAAGCCGCATTTCTTTGGTCTTGCGACAATCATTGTTGCCGTTAAGCAAAGAAAGACCGAAAACAATGAAGTCAGAAAGAGAATGGTTAGCTAGATTAAAATGGCGGGAAACTGGTTTGGTGGGATCGTTATTGCGAATATCATAAAGATGATTGCAAATGCGATCACCAAGACGGCGGCCAGTCTCGCCCACATACAAAAGATTACAGCGGGTACATTTAATACAATATACAACATTAGAAGTGGTACAAACAAAATGGTCAGTGATTTTAACAGTTGATTTAGGACCGACAACAGAAGTGTGAGAGACTATGTGAGGACAAGTATAACAACGTTTACGAGAACAGCGAAAAGTACCAGGTTCTTTGTTAGAGGGAAGAACTCCCTTGACCAAGAAAGAACGGAGATTACGATCACGTTTATAGGAAAAGAGAGGGCGGTTGTTGAAAATAGCAGAAGTGCGAGTATCAGAGTCAAGCAGAGAAAAGTTGCGGTTAACAATGGGTTTAATGGAAATGTTAATAGGATGATACGTAAGAGTGAAAGGAATGCGGTCATTAGAGGGACGAGTGTGAGGAGTGAGAGCGGTGGTACGATCAATAGTAGAAACTTTACGAATGGCGCGATCAATAACATGAGCAGGATAATTACGCTTAAGGAAGAAGGAACGCATCTCAGAACATTTAACAGAAAAATCAAGATCATCACTACACAAACGACGAAGACGAAGAAATTGCGAGAACGGAATAGCGTTAAGAGTGTGCTTAGGATGAGAAGACGAGTAGAGTAAATAAGAATGAGAGTCAGTAGGTTTGTAATGGACACTAGTGCTAAGACGGTCGTCATTAACACTAAGCAAGATGTCAAGGAAAGTGACTGATGTTTCACTAACCTCCCACGTAAAGTCTAAGGCAGGGTGAAAAGAGTTAACAAAAGAGATGAAAGAATCTAAGTCATTACGCGAACAAGAAGTAGCACCAATACAATCATCAATATACCGTCCAAAAAACTCAGGTTTAGGTCCAGTATATTGTTGAAAAACAAGGTTTTCGATATAACCAACAAACAAATTGGCATAACTAGGGCCCATCTTAGTACCCATAGCAACACCGTTTATCTGCCGATAATACCGATCACCGAAAGAAAAACAATTAAGAGTAAGAACAAGTTCAGCTAAGCGTAACAAAGTGGGAGTGCTGGGCTCGAGGACAGGACGAAGATCGAAAAAATGCTGAAGAGCACGAAGGCCCTCATCATTAGGAATAACAGTATACAAAGATTTGACATCCATAGTAAACAAAAGCTTAGAAGAGTTATCAGGAAAGCGAAAATCGTTAAAAATACTAAGAGCGTGATTAGTATCCTTAATATAAGTAGGTAAAGACTGAACAATAGGCAGCATGAGAGAATCTAGATAGCTAGAGATGAGTTCGGTAGGACAACTACAAGCAGAAACAATAGGACGGCCAGGGTTGTTAGCTTTGTGAATCTTAGGAAGAAAATAGACGTGAGAAGTACGAGGAGTAATAACAAAAAGGTTTTTAGCAGTGGAGGGTAAAGAGCCATCAGAAATGAAAGAGTTAACAGTGTCTTTAACTAATTTTTGATTGTCAGGGGTAAGATCCTTATCCACTTCACAATAAAAATTAGTATCAGAGAGTTGACGTATAGCTTCCTGTTTATACAGGTCAGAACGCCAGACAACAACTGCACCGCCTTTGTCAGCGGGCTTAATAACAATGTCAGAACGATTGCGTAATTGACGTAAAGCCAACCACTCGTCCTTAGAAAGATTAGAATAACTGAGTTTACGGTTAAGATTGAGATTAGAAATATCACGGCGACACTTATTGACAAAAAGATCAAGAGAAGAAAATTGTCCCTCGGGAGGGACCCAGTTAGACTTACGAGGACAAAGGCGCTCAAAGACATCACGTTCACAGTTAGAGTTAGAAGAGTCGGAGAAAAAAGCTTTAAGGCGAGTACGGCGAAAAAAAGATTCAGAGTCTTTCTTGACCTGAAATTCATCAGATTTCTTAGCAAGAGGAACGAAGTTCAAACCCTTGCTAAGAACTGAAATTTCAGAATCAGAAAGAGGTAAATCTTCGGGAATGGTGACAACGGAATGACTGAAGACATTGTGATTGCTATGTTCAACATGTGTAAAAGGATCAAAACCAACAAGAGACACAAACTTATTACGCTTAGTAACAAACAAAGACTGGTACAAACGGCGGTTAAGAGTAAGAATGTGATTACGAATGGAGGAAACTAACACTGCCGGACAGACATTAGACAAGTCTCTGAGGCAAGCAGCAGTATCAAGAGTGAGGGCATCACGTTTACAGCACATACTACGAATAGTGGAACGCATGACAGAGCGAGAGAAAGTGGAACAAGCAGAAGAAACATCGGAAAAATACTGAGTAGAGTTGACACCAAAATTAGAAGCATGAAACTTAACACGAAAACCAACAGGAATGACTTTAGCATGAAGACAACGACCAATGAAATAGATATGACTAACAAAGCGTGTTTTAGCGAGAGTAAGGTTAAAGAGTTTGAGAGCGAGATTAGAGCTAATGTTAGGAAAAGGAAATAAAAAACTTACCATTTCCTTGCGGAGTTCCTTGATGATGTTCGGCATCTGAAATAGAATAAAAATGGTCGCAGTATATAGTAATAAAAAGATATAACTAGCTAAAAACTAGTGTGAGCTGCGTCGGTGTTTCTAATGAAACAGTAATGATGAAAAGGTAAATTATACACCGTGAAAAGATGAAAAAACTTACTGACGTTTCGGACGCTAGTCCTTCGTCGGAGTAAAAGAGAAAGAAGTGGTAGAAAGGAGTGTATATATGATAGAATAAGACAAAAGAAACCAATGAGAGCAAGGTAGGCAAGGAAACAAAAACAAACAATCAAAAGACAAAAGAAAAGGTTAGTTGAAAATAAAGCGTTCATTAATCCCGTTGGGACTAAGAGTGCCCAATAGGTGAATAAGCCGCATTTCTTTGGTCTTGCGACAATCATTGTTGCCGTTAAGCAAAGAAAGACCGAAAACAATGAAGTCAGAAAGAGAATGGTTAGCTAGATTAAAATGGCGGGAAACTGGTTTGGTGGGATCGTTATTGCGAATATCATAAAGATGATTGCAAATGCGATCACCAAGACGGCGGCCAGTCTCGCCCACATACAAAAGATTACAGCGGGTACATTTAATACAATATACAACATTAGAAGTGGTACAAACAAAATGGTCAGTGATTTTAACAGTTGATTTAGGACCGACAACAGAAGTGTGAGAGACTATGTGAGGACAAGTATAACAACGTTTACGAGAACAGCGAAAAGTACCAGGTTCTTTGTTAGAGGGAAGAACTCCCTTGACCAAGAAAGAACGGAGATTACGATCACGTTTATAGGAAAAGAGAGGGCGGTTGTTGAAAATAGCAGAAGTGCGAGTATCAGAGTCAAGCAGAGAAAAGTTGCGGTTAACAATGGGTTTAATGGAAATGTTAATAGGATGATACGTAAGAGTGAAAGGAATGCGGTCATTAGAGGGACGAGTGTGAGGAGTGAGAGCGGTGGTACGATCAATAGTAGAAACTTTACGAATGGCGCGATCAATAACATGAGCAGGATAATTACGCTTAAGGAAGAAGGAACGCTTTGTTACGCTTAGCTGAACTTGTTCTTACTCTTAATTGTTTTTCTTTCGGTGATCGGTATTATCGGCAGATAAACGGTGTTGCTATGGGTACTAAGATGGGCCCTAGTTATGCCAATTTGTTTGTTGGTTATATCGAAAACCTTGTTTTTCAACAATATACTGGACCTAAACCTGAGTTTTTTGGACGGTATATTGATGATTGTATTGGTGCTACTTCTTGTTCGCGTAATGACTTAGATTCTTTCATCTCTTTTGTTAACTCTTTTCACCCTGCCTTAGACTTTACGTGGGAGGTTAGTGAAACATCAGTCACTTTCCTTGACATCTTGCTTAGTGTTAATGACGACCGTCTTAGCACTAGTGTCCATTACAAACCTACTGACTCTCATTCTTATTTACTCTACTCGTCTTCTCATCCTAAGCACACTCTTAACGCTATTCCGTTCTCGCAATTTCTTCGTCTTCGTCGTTTGTGTAGTGATGATCTTGATTTTTCTGTTAAATGTTCTGAGATGCGTTCCTTCTTCCTTAAGCGTAATTATCCTGCTCATGTTATTGATCGCGCCATTCGTAAAGTTTCTACTATTGATCGTACCACCGCTCTCACTCCTCACACTCGTCCCTCTAATGACCGCATTCCTTTCACTCTTACGTATCATCCTATTAACATTTCCATTAAACCCATTGTTAACCGCAACTTTTCTCTGCTTGACTCTGATACTCGCACTTCTGCTATTTTCAACAACCGCCCTCTCTTTTCCTATAAACGTGATCGTAATCTCCGTTCTTTCTTGGTCAAGGGAGTTCTTCCCTCTAACAAAGAACCTGGTACTTTTCGCTGTTCTCGTAAACGTTGTTATACTTGTCCTCACATAGTCTCTCACACTTCTGTTGTCGGTCCTAAATCAACTGTTAAAATCACTGACCATTTTGTTTGTACCACTTCTAATGTTGTATATTGTATTAAATGTACCCGCTGTAATCTTTTGTATGTGGGCGAGACTGGCCGCCGTCTTGGTGATCGCATTTGCAATCATCTTTATGATATTCGCAATAACGATCCCACCAAACCAGTTTCCCGCCATTTTAATCTAGCTAACCATTCTCTTTCTGACTTCATTGTTTTCGGTCTTTCTTTGCTTAACGGCAACAATGATTGTCGCAAGACCAAAGAAATGCGGCTTATTCACCTATTGGGCACTCTTAGTCCCAACGGGATTAATGAACGCTTTATTTTCAACTAACCTTTTCTTTTGTCTTTTGATTGTTTGTTTTTGTTTCCTTGCCTACCTTGCTCTCATTGGTTTCTTTTGTCTTATTCTATCATATATACACTCCTTTCTACCACTTCTTTCTCTTTTACTCCGACGAAGGACTAGCGTCCGAAACGTCAGTAAGTTTTTTCATCTTTTCACGGTGTATAATTTACCTTTTCATCATTACTGTTTCATTAGAAACACCGACGCAGCTCACACTAGTTTTTAGCTAGTTATATCTTTTTATTACTATATACTGCGACCATTTTTATTCTATTTCAGATGCCGAACATCATCAAGGAACTCCGCAAGGAAATGGTAAGTTTTTTATTTCCTTTTCCTAACATTAGCTCTAATCTCGCTCTCAAACTCTTTAACCTTACTCTCGCTAAAACACGCTTTGTTAGTCATATCTATTTCATTGGTCGTTGTCTTCATGCTAAAGTCATTCCTGTTGGTTTTCGTGTTAAGTTTCATGCTTCTAATTTTGGTGTCAACTCTACTCAGTATTTTTCCGATGTTTCTTCTGCTTGTTCCACTTTCTCTCGCTCTGTCATGCGTTCCACTATTCGTAGTATGTGCTGTAAACGTGATGCCCTCACTCTTGATACTGCTGCTTGCCTCAGAGACTTGTCTAATGTCTGTCCGGCAGTGTTAGTTTCCTCCATTCGTAATCACATTCTTACTCTTAACCGCCGTTTGTACCAGTCTTTGTTTGTTACTAAGCGTAATAAGTTTGTGTCTCTTGTTGGTTTTGATCCTTTTACACATGTTGAACATAGCAATCACAATGTCTTCAGTCATTCCGTTGTCACCATTCCCGAAGATTTACCTCTTTCTGATTCTGAAATTTCAGTTCTTAGCAAGGGTTTGAACTTCGTTCCTCTTGCTAAGAAATCTGATGAATTTCAGGTCAAGAAAGACTCTGAATCTTTTTTTCGCCGTACTCGCCTTAAAGCTTTTTTCTCCGACTCTTCTAACTCTAACTGTGAACGTGATGTCTTTGAGCGCCTTTGTCCTCGTAAGTCTAACTGGGTCCCTCCCGAGGGACAATTTTCTTCTCTTGATCTTTTTGTCAATAAGTGTCGCCGTGATATTTCTAATCTCAATCTTAACCGTAAACTCAGTTATTCTAATCTTTCTAAGGACGAGTGGTTGGCTTTACGTCAATTACGCAATCGTTCTGACATTGTTATTAAGCCCGCTGACAAAGGCGGTGCAGTTGTTGTCTGGCGTTCTGACCTGTATAAACAGGAAGCTATACGTCAACTCTCTGATACTAATTTTTATTGTGAAGTGGATAAGGATCTTACCCCTGACAATCAAAAATTAGTTAAAGACACTGTTAACTCTTTCATTTCTGATGGCTCTTTACCCTCCACTGCTAAAAACCTTTTTGTTATTACTCCTCGTACTTCTCACGTCTATTTTCTTCCTAAGATTCACAAAGCTAACAACCCTGGCCGTCCTATTGTTTCTGCTTGTAGTTGTCCTACCGAACTCATCTCTAGCTATCTAGATTCTCTCATGCTGCCTATTGTTCAGTCTTTACCTACTTATATTAAGGATACTAATCACGCTCTTAGTATTTTTAACGATTTTCGCTTTCCTGATAACTCTTCTAAGCTTTTGTTTACTATGGATGTCAAATCTTTGTATACTGTTATTCCTAATGATGAGGGCCTTCGTGCTCTTCAGCATTTTTTCGATCTTCGTCCTGTCCTCGAGCCCAGCACTCCCACTTTGTTACGCTTAGCTGAACTTGTTCTTACTCTTAATTGTTTTTCTTTCGGTGATCGGTATTATCGGCAGATAAACGGTGTTGCTATGGGTACTAAGATGGGCCCTAGTTATGCCAATTTGTTTGTTGGTTATATCGAAAACCTTGTTTTTCAACAATATACTGGACCTAAACCTGAGTTTTTTGGACGGTATATTGATGATTGTATTGGTGCTACTTCTTGTTCGCGTAATGACTTAGATTCTTTCATCTCTTTTGTTAACTCTTTTCACCCTGCCTTAGACTTTACGTGGGAGGTTAGTGAAACATCAGTCACTTTCCTTGACATCTTGCTTAGTGTTAATGACGACCGTCTTAGCACTAGTGTCCATTACAAACCTACTGACTCTCATTCTTATTTACTCTACTCGTCTTCTCATCCTAAGCACACTCTTAACGCTATTCCGTTCTCGCAATTTCTTCGTCTTCGTCGTTTGTGTAGTGATGATCTTGATTTTTCTGTTAAATGTTCTGAGATGCGTTCCTTCTTCCTTAAGCGTAATTATCCTGCTCATGTTATTGATCGCGCCATTCGTAAAGTTTCTACTATTGATCGTACCACCGCTCTCACTCCTCACACTCGTCCCTCTAATGACCGCATTCCTTTCACTCTTACGTATCATCCTATTAACATTTCCATTAAACCCATTGTTAACCGCAACTTTTCTCTGCTTGACTCTGATACTCGCACTTCTGCTATTTTCAACAACCGCCCTCTCTTTTCCTATAAACGTGATCGTAATCTCCGTTCTTTCTTGGTCAAGGGAGTTCTTCCCTCTAACAAAGAACCTGGTACTTTTCGCTGTTCTCGTAAACGTTGTTATACTTGTCCTCACATAGTCTCTCACACTTCTGTTGTCGGTCCTAAATCAACTGTTAAAATCACTGACCATTTTGTTTGTACCACTTCTAATGTTGTATATTGTATTAAATGTACCCGCTGTAATCTTTTGTATGTGGGCGAGACTGGCCGCCGTCTTGGTGATCGCATTTGCAATCATCTTTATGATATTCGCAATAACGATCCCACCAAACCAGTTTCCCGCCATTTTAATCTAGCTAACCATTCTCTTTCTGACTTCATTGTTTTCGGTCTTTCTTTGCTTAACGGCAACAATGATTGTCGCAAGACCAAAGAAATGCGGCTTATTCACCTATTGGGCACTCTTAGTCCCAACGGGATTAATGAACGCTTTATTTTCAACTAACCTTTTCTTTTGTCTTTTGATTGTTTGTTTTTGTTTCCTTGCCTACCTTGCTCTCATTGGTTTCTTTTGTCTTATTCTATCATATATACACTCCTTTCTACCACTTCTTTCTCTTTTACTCCGACGAAGGACTAGCGTCCGAAACGTCAGTAAGTTTTTTCATCTTTTCACGGTGTATAATTTACCTTTTCATCATTACTGTTTCATTAGAAACACCGACGCAGCTCACACTAGTTTTTAGCTAGTTATATCTTAATAATAATAATAATAATAATAATAATAATAATACATTTATACCGCGCATTTTCCAATGTTCCCAAATGCGCCTGTCAGATGGGACTCTACAATATATGAAATGATATATAGCTAATATATAAATATTATACAACAAAGATATAACTAATATATGACAGATATAGGAACAAGTAAACTCTTCAGCACCCTTATGTGATTTGTATATTATATAATATATTACATATAATATATCTTTAATTATTCACTTTATTTAGAATCAACAATCAATACTGAAAATATCGAGTTAGGTGTCATAGGCACTTTAATTGTTCACATTTAATAATGAACTCTTCAACACTGTTGTCAGCTAAGCGATTGTTTTAGGGTATCGATAAAATTTGAAGATAATGATGAAGCTCGTCGGCCAAGAAATTTTATATGGGGACTATTGCGCATGCGCTAATTGCTTAACCTGAAATAACGTTTCTAAAAATGAAACTAAAAATGTTTATCTTGCAAACGAGGAATATGAGATACAGACTGATGATAAGAAAATTTGTTAGTATTTTTTTCTGCTGTGTTGACAGTTTCATTAGTCCTCGTTATGGCATAATCTCTTCTCTGTCATCTGAAAAGATGCATGAACAGATGGTCATGAAATCGGCTTCTTTCTCATTATCTATACTTAGAATTAATCGTGAGAGGGTTTTTTTTAATGTTAGGTCTCTCCGCGGCTTAAATTCGAGAATTTTCTCCGTTTTTCACGACCTGTGAATTTGTCGTTCTCTGACTTTAGATCAGCTCAGAGGTTGTTTCAGGGTTCGATCTTTGAATTTGTCGTTCCCTGACGTAGATCAGCTCAAAGGTTGTTTCAGGGTTCGATCTGTGAGTTAGCCATGCCCTGACTTAGATCAGCCCAGAGGTTGTTTCAGGGTTCGACCTGTGAGTTTGTCGTTCCCTGACTTAGATCAGCCCAGAGGTTGTTTCATGGTTCAATATGTGAGTTATAGCCGTGCCCTGACTTAGATCAGCCCAGAGGTTGTTTCAGGGTTCAATATGTGAGTTAGCCATGCTCTGACTTAGATCAGCCTAGAGGTTGGTTCATTATTATGGTTCATGCAGGGTTTGATCTGAGTTAGCCGTATGGCCTGATGTCGGCCACGCCCAAAGGTTGTTTCAGGCTTTTCTAAAATTCAAATTATTTCTTCATTACTCAAAAAGAAGGAGAGTTCGGCAATCAGACGTTTCTAATAAAAATGGAAGAGACAGTGAAGTGAACTGTATAATCTTAAGAAATTTGAAAAAACTTCGTATTTCTAAAACTCCTATTCTTAAATGTCCATTGCTCCAATTTTCATAAACATGCAAACTCTATATGTCTCCGGGTTGCAAGCTGAAATATGGTTTTTGGCTGCCGTCAATCAAAAATATGAAAGGTGCCGACTGATTAGGTTTGATTGATGGCAGCGAAAAACCAAATCGCAGACACAGAGTTCGCATGTTTATGAAAATTACAGTAACTTGGAATATTCAAAATTCACCTATTGAGTGTAAACGTTAGAAAAACTTTGTATATAGAATAGCTCATTTTGGCTTTATTACTTTATTGTATCAAGAAACTCATTTTCATTATCACTTTTCACTCATGCAG
Source organism: Actinia tenebrosa (assembly GCF_029948245.1). Lineage (NCBI taxonomy): Eukaryota > Metazoa > Cnidaria > Anthozoa > Actiniaria > Actiniidae > Actinia > Actinia tenebrosa. The sequence goes on along the minus strand of NW_028292575.1, from coordinate 6,024,823 downwards.
TACCGCATTAATGCGGCGATCAGCAATGTTCTCAAAAGTAAAAAAAAAAAAACCCTAAGATAAACAGAGAAGGAGAACAATTGCCTTTTATTTCAAGGCTAATTTCCCGCCGTTTACAGATAACGTGTAAGTTCACGTTTTGGGTATTATTAGACTCAGTCTTTAGTTCCTGTTTAGAAGATACATGTGAATTTGGTTTAAAAGAGGTTTGAGTTAAGGAACCATTATGCCCAAAGGAAAAGGCTCCATTAAAAGAAAAGTGAGAGAAAGAGAACATCAGATAGGTAATCCTGGAATAGGCAAAGAAAAAATATATTTTCTTGTTCTAAAATATTTTTTGCGTCTACTTTTTTCACATTTGTCGACAACCAAGAAGCAGTTTAATCCGAGATATGACATCACGCCTGTTGACTACACACTTGTTATGAATCGATGAAGTATTCCTACTTGAAACGAGTTCCTTTGTTCTTCTCCAGATGCCTTTTCACACAGCTTTAAGCAGCTTTTAAGCAGAATGTCATGATACCGATCTTTGTACGTGTTGTATATCAATAACCGGTGCTTCCCAAACGAGAGCATTCCTTTTGTTATTGAACTTCATTCAAACGAGAAGCAAGGACCACGCTGGGATTTGGCCCCTAATGTGATGTTGAAATAAATGACTCAATATAGATTAACATATTATCATGTCATACTCCGTCAATGTTTGATCCTCTCAACAGTGAGTCTCATGGGTACCAGAGGCATATGACGGCTTTTGGCTGGCCAATAGTGCCAAGGGTAAAATACCGAGCGTGCATGCGATCGTTTCATGAAAACAATCTCAATATCAACTTACAGTTTTCGATGAAATAACTAACGAAAAGGTCATATGTGAAGTACTTCTAATGCAAACACTATTAAAAAACAAGACTTCTTTCTCATGCTGGGGTCTGAATTGCGGTGACTCACCAAGGCAGTTGCCAAGGCGATTACTTACGTCATTATCCGGTCATGCGCAGAATAGTATTTGAATACAGAGTATCCCGGCCCGTTGTTTCCAGAAGTAAATTATGACCACTGGTTAGCGGACTTTGACAAAAAGTCGGCACACTTTTCCTTGAGTCAGATGCACAAGAAATTCTGCTAGGAAGGCAACAGCTCGTAAGCCTCTAGCTAGCTGAGAACTGCAAGAAGACTTAGTTGGACGTATTTCCAGTCTTGAATTAAGAGGTAGGATTTGAGTTTTTTATTTCTAGCTATTTTTCTTCTTCTTCTTCTTCTTCTTCTTTTTTTTTTTTTTTTTTTGTTGTCACATTATTATTATATTATTATTATTAATTTTTTTTGCCTAATAAAAAATAATTTTAATTCGATTTGAAATAGTACCTATTAATTTGTAGGATCTGGGTTTTTATTTCTAGCTTTTTTTTTTTTCCCCAGTTATTTTTTTATCTAAGAAAAAATAATTTTAACTCGATTTGAAATAGAACCTCTGATTTTGAATATTAAATTCCAAGAACTCTGATCATTATTTTGGACTATCTTAATCACGTTTTTCATTTGTTAAGACTTATTTGTTGGTCTATTGTACTATTTTTGTAATAGTTTAGTACTTGTAACTCTATAAAAAGTACCTTATATTTGAATTCTATGTTAACAGAGTCATGATCATCATTTTCAAAGCAACTGTTTTTTGTTTGTTTTTTTTTTTTCCTTTATTCAAATCGTTACCAAATGTTTCCTGTTTTGGAGGGGAAACTACAACAAAAGAACAATAACAGATATCTAAGTGTAGAACATTCTGGAACATATTCCCTATCGATTTCTTGTGTTTTCCAGAAAAATCCGTGATTTTTAGCAACTGTTAGCTATTTCAAATTCTTCCGCCGAGAAAACAAACAAAAACACCGAGCGGAAAAACGCGCGATTATTTACTTCTTGTAGCACTTGAAACTCTTGATCTATTAAATTGAGACTCAGTTCAGAACAGACTCGAACGCTATCAAGTTAATTTGCCTTCTCTGCCATGGTCAATAACCACTGGAGAATCTGAGTAGGACGGTTTAAAAATGAAGTGCCCTTTACAACTGCTTCGCAGTACTATAAACCTTCGAGTCTTATTTATGTCTGGGTGGAACCGTTTTCAAGCGGCGCATCTTCGTTTTTGGGAACTACCAATTATGAGACTGCGTGATGGTTGATTAGAGATAGGAAGGAGAGAAAAGGAAACAGACAGAAAGAAAAAGAAAAAAAGAAACAAGGAAAAAAAACCCCTAAAAAACAAAGGAAGATTGAAGGAAAGAAAGAAGGAAAAAAGATAGAAGGAAAGGAAAAGAATAAAAAAAAACTTAATGTTTCAACAGTTTGCAAGCCATGTCTCTGTTGATAATTGGAGATTATTCGAGCACGCTTGAACTTATATCAAATAAAAGAAAGAAGAAGGGAGAGATTAAAAGATATGTGTCTTGTTTCGAAGATTCATGAATTTTCCTTTTGTTACCTTGGCTCAAAAAGCCGTATGCAAAATCCAAAATTTCTTGGTTCAAAACCAACGATATTTTATAATCATTAACATTTTCTACTCGCATTGCTTTGCCATTATTTGCCTTTTTGAGTCACAATAAATAGTTATTAGTCAGTAAAATAAATAAAATTGAAATTCAGTGGGCGTCACTGCATGTGTTAAGATCAATATAGCTTTTCTTTCATTCTACTTTCTGAACTCTTCGAATTTCCTCAAAAAATATAAGCTTTCGTTTTATCGTTTCAAAACCCAATATGTCTTTTTTACCGATATATATGAAACAAATAAGTTTTTTTTCGATTTGCTTGTACTTTGGAGGTTGGCATCCCTGAATTGAAAATTTTAAGAAATATATTTTTTTGGTATTTTTTATCAGCTAACATGTTCGTTCGTGTTAGAATTATATCTGCTATTTTGGGCTCGATTTGTTTTTTTGGTATTTTTAATTTTGTCCTTGTGTATATATTAATTTCTAATTTTAGTAATATGTGTTTTTCTTTATGTTTTTTTCAAGCCCATATAAATTTGAATTTTAATATTGCATTATCAATACTATACTATTAATTATAATGACTAATTAAAGCTCATACTCACCGTAATGACTATCAGTTTGAAGTCTTTTTTTGCCTCTGAATTAAGCCTGCACGAAATAATATACATGGTAATATACGGTTATATCTGCTGAAGTTACGAGTTATATTTAACGATATGAGATACTTTTCCTTATAGTATAACAACATAATACTCTATTCACTATGCAGTATTTGGTATCAGTAAAGCTTATCTTGTGTATATTAATTTAGAAGAATTTCTAATTTTAGTAATATGTGTTTTTCTTTATGTTTTTTAAGCCCATATGAATTTAAATTTCAATATTGCATTATCAATACTATACTATTAATTATAATGACTAATTAAAGCTCATACTCACCGTAATGGCTATCAGTTTGAAGTCTTTTTTTGCCTCTGAATTAAGCCTGCACGAAATAATATACATGGTAATATACGGTTATATCTGCTGAAGTTACGAGTTATATTTAACGATATGAGATACTTTTCCTTATAGTACAACAACATAATACTCTATTCACTATGCAGTATTTGGTATCAGTAAAGCTTATCTTGTGTATATTAATTTAGAAGAATTTCCAATTTTAGTAACGTGTTTTCTTTATGTTTTTTTAAGCCCTTATAAATTTAAATCTTAATATTGCATTGTCAATACTATACTATGCAGTATTTGGTATCATTAAAGCTTATCTAGCTGTTTTAAGACGTTCTTTAACCGTATACAAGGTGGAGATAAACGACCAGACCAAGTGTCCTTGAAAGTGACATATATGTTTTCTGTCGTACACTTCACTAACATTTGAACGTACTTGATTTTGCTTCAAAAAGATTTTAACATTAAACCAGAGTCCTCTTGTCTATTATAAAGTGCTCTTAAGTCGGTCTAATGCCTGCTTTACTTACATCCGGACCACTTGACTTGGGAGGCTGGTTTGTTGATGATCTAAAGTTGATCAAATGATTTTGATGTAGGATGTTTTTATTTTGTATAATGGAGCTTAACGGTAGATGCATTACCCACATCAAAGAAAAAATAAAGAAAAGAAAAGAAAAACAATATGTAATTGACGGAAGAAAAAGAAAAAATAATAAACAAATCAAACAAAAGAAGGAAAGAAAATCACAGTGGAAGATATATATGCAATTGAAAATAAAGAAAACAAAATATGAACGAATAAGAGAAAGGGTAAATAATGAATAAATCAAAAGAACGAGCGAACGAAACAAACAAACAATTCAAGGAAAGAAAGAAGACTAAATAAATGAATTAGGTTGCATGTAATGTATAGCCAATTAATAGTGCGGTTCTTCTAAGCCTAATATATTAGTCATAACACTGAGCTGGCCATGATATGTTACTGACTGTCTTTTTTTAGCTCGTTAATATCGAAGGAAATGACTTTAAGGAAAAAATAGAAATCAGGTGCAGGAATAGGTACATTCAGTTCGGAGAAGGTCAAAAGGATGAAGACAGAAAAAATGGGCTGCATATTGACTTAATTTGAGAGCTTATTTGAAAAAAATAATACAAATGATACCGTTCAGTTTTTTTCTAAACACACCTCTACTTTAGTAAATGTGTGCGTTCACATATTGATTACATTATATAATCTATTTTCCAGCAATTACAATCGCCCGGTCATAAGATGCTAAGTCCTACAGATATTGCTATCATGTCGTTCTTCATATTCCTCATCGTCGTTGACATCGTAGGTAACATCCTATTGGTTTACATCATAATATCGACTCCCAAGCAGCAACGACAAGTGCGTGACATCATCGTGTTGAACATGAGTGTCGCTGACATCATGGTGGGCGTGTTCTTTTTCCCTCGTCACGTGTTACGTCACGCATTCACTTATCCCTATGGCGTGACCGGTGATTGGTTGTGTAAGTTCGTCACAGGAGGTAACTTTTCTTGGGTTGGTTCAACAGCATCTAGTTTTTCAGTCATCGTGCTGGCGTTTGAGAGGTATTTTGCAGTGATTTATCCTTTCAAGCAGCGCTTCACCCTCAAGAAAGTCAAGATGACAGTGATTGTTTGCTGGCTGTATGCTGTTATTTTCATGTCTCCTTTGTTCTTCGTTGTCGTTTACAGCAAGGCAGGAAATTCTTGTATCGAACACTGGACCAAGGAGTCGGAGGCATCAGCGTTCTCGACCCTGACGCTCATTTTTCTGCTCATTATTCCTGTGGCACTCATGGCGTTCTTATATGGGCGTGTTATTCGAAAACTTTGGTTTGGAAAAAGCCAATCAACTGTGCGCCCTGCGCAACATTCCGTGATCAAGTCACGCAAGACTGTCACGAAGATGCTCTTGATCGTGACAGTAGTGTATATCATTTGCTGGTCATCAGACCTCATTATTTACATGCTGCTAGCATCATCGTGGAATAGCAAAGATCCAAAATACAGTCTACCTGAAGCGCTCGTTCTTCTAAACTCGGCTGTCAATCCAATTATCTTCATTGTTTACAGTCAGCGGTTTCGTAAACAGCTCATGCGCATTCTGGGCCTTCGACGTAATGATGTTTCTACGCTAGAAGGGGATCAATGTCATAGCACGAGAAAGATTACTAATCAACCCCCAGAAGAGATGCGCGTTGAGACGCTCAGTAGTCATGCATTCTGATTTGACAAGAAAAACGAAGGATATATAAACCACACGTGTGCAGAACATTTGTAGAGCCTTGATCGCATAATACATTGACGAGAAAATGTTATGTCCTATACAACCGAGTTTTTAGAATTACATATTTTTCGTTCTGTATTCGATCATGTAATATCAGTGCTCGTCTGATTCGGATACAAGCTTTAAAACGAAACGGCATCTTGCAGCACATTTTAGGGATTTTCTAGGGTTATGTTTTGGATAGTGACACTGAGAAAGTTGCAAAGATGCAATTTTTAAAGACATTTCATTTGTGCGGCCCACCCAAGTATCTTGCATCTGGCACAATATTTTTCAGGAATTTCTGGGAATTTTCCTGATAGTGAATAGTATTGAGATAGTTGCAAAGATGCGCTTTTTAAAGTCATTCCATTTGTGCCGCCCACCCAATCAAGTATCTTGCATCTGGCACAATATTTTTCCGAAATTTCTGGGAATTTTCTTGATAGTGAGAGTATTGAGATAGTTGCAAAGATGCGCTTCATAAAATCATTTCATGTGTTGCCGTACGGTCAACCAAGGACACAAGACAGCGATGTGTACATTGATTTGTATATACCATGCATTTATAAACATGTATATAATAAACATTACAAATATTTATTTATAAACAGATGGCAGCAAAACGATTCTTCATAGAAACTGAGCTTTTTGTCTTGGAAATACCAACTACAAGTTGCTAATAATGAAGGACGTCTATTTTGACAACTAATTAGAACTGTTAATTTAGCTAAATTGTTAAGTCCTTGGACCAGCAAGTATTTTACAGATGCTGTGTGTATATGTCAGTATGTGGGTGTAAATATGCTTTTTTTAAAGTTAACGTTTTAAGAGAGAATTCTTTTCGTATTCAAGGGCGGTGAGCGCCAAAAACTATCCTTTTGAAGAAAGGCTGTTGTACAAGGCTAAAAGGCTACAAGGCTAATTTGTTTGGAAGTGGAGATGACCGATGAAAGTGGAATCAAAGTGTTAACCCAAAATTTTATTTGAAAATGAGGTTTAGGCCTTCATTTGCTTACTTCCCATATATTTTCTATAAAAAAAGCCTGACAAAGCTACATTCAACACAAATGCAACAAAACATCTTTGTACAATTGAAAATACCGCTTCAAACAGGCATTTTATCATAGTACATCAGTTTCTAACTGTTTAAAAAGGTTTTGAGTGTTAACCCAAAACGAAAATTGGGATCAAAAAAATACGAAAGTCTAGTTTTTTGCGCTTTTTGCCATTATTGCTCGTTATTGAAAAAAAATTTCCTCTTAACATTAAGACTTAAAAATTACCAGTAGTTAAGTTCTTTGGACCAGCAAGTATTTTACAGATGCTGTGTGTATATGTTACTATGTGGGTGTAAATATGCTTTTTAAGAAAGTTAATGTTTTAACATTAAAACTTAAAAGTTACCAGTAGTTGATTAAAGAGATCCTGAAATATCATGCTATGTAGACCGGCTATATAATTTTACAGGCATTTTCCCCCAACCAATCAGAAATTTTTAAACTAAACAGTGAGAATCGTGAAAACAAGATGACGAGTCCGTGGTTGAGAGAGATTATCTATTTACTCCACGATCCACGAAAGACATGTATACTCCATTAATGTATGAAGTGAGTAATAATTGGCCATCATTCATAACCATTATATAGGCAGGATGATCGACTTCATTACAGGTCTTGCCAACTAAACGACCATCCAATGTGAATTTTTGAATGCGATTGTTTTCATGATCACAGACAAGCAGAAGATGGTCTTTATCAATAGCCAGCCCCCATGGTCTTTTTAGCTGGCTATCTGCACTGCCTTCGCCACCGATCGTCGATATTCCAGTCATTATGTTACCTTTCTTCTCAAATACATGAATAACATGACGAACCGTATCACTGACGTAAAACCGTTCACCATGGGAAACTGTACTGATTGGAGTAAAAATGTCATCATCTGTCAAACCAAACTGATATTGATAGTCACCGTCTCTTGTGAAAACTTGAACGCGATGATTATTACGATCACACACAATGATGTTACCATCGTTATCAACGTGGACTCCATATGGATAACGAAACTCTCCATCCCCGTTACCATGGTTACCAAAGGTTTTTACCAATGTCCCTGTTGTAGTGTTCACTATACATATTCTATGATTACCATTGTCTGATATGACTAAATCTGTATCATTCAGAAATGCTAAACCTTCAGGATTAGACAACTGTCCCTGTGCACTACCTCGACTACCATACGTCAGTAAAAGATCTCCATCAGTGGTGAATACATGCACACAGTGGGCAGACTCATATGCAACAGCCACTCTACTGTTTTTTCTATTCACTGCTATCCCATTCAATAGTTTAGGTTGTGTATCAGTTGGGCCTTCCAAGTTTAACTTCATTCTTACGTTGATCTCTTGTGGTTTGACATTCACCACTAGTGGACTGTTAGATACATGATTCTCATTCACTTGAACCTCTGCTGTCAACTGACCAGCTACTCTAGCCATGAATTCAACTTCTACTTTACCATCAGTTCTCACATATTTCTTTTCTACTTTCACATTTTCTTCAGGCTTGATTTGAACGTCTATAACATCCAATGGATCAGAAATGATTTCTCCTATACATGATCTACTTATCAATTTTAGCTTTCCTCGTCTTAAAGCTACTGCCGGCTTATACTCCACTTGAATAAAGCTCATCGTGTGGTCTGTTTCAGAATAAGACTGTATTTCTCCCAACCCTGCATATACTTCTTCCATTAACTTTTCGTTTGGAACAAAGACAATTCTCGAGTATCGTGAAATAGGATTTAAGATATAATCCTCTGAGCATTGTGTCTCTTGAATATAATTAATCATTTCACTTGCCAGCCCTCTTTCCATTATCCTATTGATGTATTCCTTAACGGCTGGCATGTGATGGATTATGTTCAAGTTTCTTTCGGCTTTTTCCAGGCTCTTAAGAACTTGCTTTATCAACTCTCTTTCTTTTTCTCGAAGAGTATCGATCATTTCCTTTGTTTTCTCTTGAATTTGTTTCAAAGCTTTATCTCCTTGTTGTTTTATATTGTAAGCAATCTCTTCCTGTTCTTGCTTTTCTTTGTCATTCAACATTAAATTCTCTATCGCCTTCAGATATTTTGACAACACGGTCTTCTTTCTTGAAGCTAATTCATCTAATAACATTGTCTTATGATCTTTGTGATCGTGTATCAAGCATGTCCTGCAAATCATGTCATCACAGTCTTCACAGAACAACTCTAGCCTGTGATGAGGGTGACTTTTACAAGGATTTTCTCTTGTTATTATGAACCCAATATCTTCTTGCTCCAAATCAGCCAGACGAACGACCTTGTGATCTTTGGTAAACTCTGAATGGTATTTCTTGCATTCCTCGCACATCGAGCGATCACAATCAAAACAATACCAAGATGCTGTAGAATGGCTCTCAGAAACAGAACAAATCTTTTCTCCTTCTACCAACGCCAGACCCTTCAAGATTCTTGTATGAAGTAGACTAGGCTGTAGATCTTCGACGCTGCTTGGTTCTGGTAAAGAAGTTGTTAATTTGCATCGAGGACACTTGAAGACGTTGACTTCGTCTATCAGGTCGGCGTGTCTTTTCACACAAGGTTTACAAAATGTATGGAAACAAGGCAAGATCTTGGGTTCTGTAAATGTATCATTACACAAAGAACATTGAACTTCCTTCTTAAGATCGTCCACAAACGATTCCATGTTTTTAGGATTAATAGGCTTTCTTGGAAATTCAACTACGAACCATGAGCACCAGTTTCTCAGGAGGGTACCACAGGCTTCCCACTTTCAAGTAGTCGATTGAGTAACGGGCTTCCTGTGGCGTTTATGATGGCCTTCGGCCGGTTTTATGATTTTTCTTCAACTTAGTCAAACACTTTACGAAATGTAGTTTGATACTTATGATTGTAAGTATTAAATATTATTTTGAAACACTATTTGACAAAGTTGAAAGGGAAACAAATGGTAGGTCAAAACTGAGAGTATGTGGACCGCGTGGCACTAATGAAATAGTAGAAGATAATATAGGTAAGTTGTAGTGCTTGGGAACGAGGTAATTCCGGGCGAAAGCCCTTGGAATTAAATTCGGAAAAATTAATTTCCGACCTCGCTCGTAGGTCAAAACTGCCAACTTCGAGTAAATCAAGACTACAGGAACACAGGAAGTTCGTTACTCAATCCATGTACGAAGGAATTGAATACTAGCATTCAGTATGGTATTTGAAAAGGTCATGGTCACTCACTATCGACTGACTCGAAGACTCGAGGGATTTCTAGATCACAGCGAAGAAACGTTCTATAGAAGTAAAATACTGGAAACAACACAAATCGCTGTAAAAGATACCAGCGATGGTACGCGGTCCAAAGGTCAATCCGAGAAGTCTATATTTATTGAAATTCAATAAATTTTTCCTTGATATTTAATTTCATTTTGATGGCACGAAATTCAACTTTATGACTTATTATCAATCACTGATTAAAACCTTTCAAGGTTCCAAGCTTTCATTGAACGCGACGGCTTTTCCTATAGATAGCCTTATGGCCCAAGCGCGTAGCGCCCTGGCCATGAAAAAGCTGGGGAAACGAGGTTCCAGAACTTTCGTAGCAAAAAGGTGAGGTTGATAAGATGTTTATCATATGGCAAGGCGAACACAAAATTGGGCTGGTGGTCCGTACCATAAATTATGGACCGCAAATTGGCCAGTGAAAGCGCGTGAAATTACCTTGCCATGTAACAAAACAACTATTTGCAAGGGTTCACAATACTGAATTAAAATCCGCTGTCTATGATTCACTGTCTATTTTATTCATATTATATACCACTGAGCTTGACTTCATTCCCAAGCTTGTCGCCTTCTCGTTTGAGTCTGCTATCAATTTATTTTTTCTCTTTCTTTTGCAAATTAAAATATTGTATTTACATGACATACAGTTAAATTTAATTTAATACATCAAAGGCTATGAAGACTGTTGTGTGCCTTTCTTTACGAAAGTTTAGACAAAGACAGATTTGACTCTTATTAATGAGATGTTGCTGATCAAACAACTCAACTTGCCTAGTTTGAATGTACAATCAGATTCCATACGTGCCAAACGTTTTGTCTGATTATGTTATTATATATCTATTGTTATTATTTCTATGTATATTCTACTTTTCTAGTTCATTTTTGACGTAATATTTCAAAGCCGACAATGAGGACTGGACAGTTACTCCAGACTGAATGCATTCCTTTCACAGCACTTTACCAGGTTTCAAGTAACATCATGTGACCCAAAAATAGCCCATTGATTGGCTGGTTTACTCATGAATTATTAATGAGTATGAGAATTGATAATGACGTTGTGCATCGTCGAAACGTCGTCACATTTTTAACATGTTTTTGTCGTTCAATTTTATTATGAAATGTTTAAATAAGAAGTTACTTATTAAAGTTTATATTAGTCTAAAATGTTTCCATTGCTATTTTTCATTCTATCCCCCTAACATGATAACTAGTAAATTGATCTGTGCGATAAGGCTGCCCTGACTTAGATCAGCCCAGAGGTTGTTTCAGGTTCTATCTGTGAGTTAACTGTGCCGCCCGCCCCGACTTTGATCAGCCCAGTACAGAGGTTGTTTCAGGGTTTGATAACACTGAGGCTACTCTTTTAGTATTTGTAGCATTTCTGAATTCATTTGTCGTGGTCGTTTATATGCATGGTCGGCAGCATCTTTGACATTTTTGAAAAATTCTCTACTTTTTATTGCTTGGTTGATCGTCAACAGTTCTCGGGTTTACGGTTAGATCTATTCATATTATCGTCATCATCAATTCCTTTAACATTGACATACATCTGTAGATAAAAAAAGAAACCTTTTCACATAGCGCCACGAAAATGGCTATGAGAAAAACATAACACGGAAGTCAAACCCGTATCTCCTGGTACAAACACGTGGACGCCTAAACCAAGTTGTACAAAGGGTGGATAGCGCTATTGGAACGTTTTGTCCCCCAGGTTGAGCTGTTTTCCAAAGTGCTGCAAGGGGTCTATTTGACTATTACACACTTATAACTAGAAACTGTTTTGCGTTCTGAAAAAAGTTACTCTAATGCTTAAATTTTGTCTGAGGGCACGGATTCTGCACAAAAGAATACAAAATCCCCCTTAAGGTACAATGAATTTTAGGTTTCCTGATTCTGACGTACCGTTTCCTCCATGTACAAGTCCTTTAATTCTTGTGTTAATGCATCAAACCTAGGTCTTTTTTCTGGATTCGCATTCCAACAACGCATCATAACAGAATATCTAAAAAGGAGAAGATTTATTGGAAGAAAAGATCAAAATTGGAGTTTGATCAAGATGTTCTTGGTGAGTGCTTATTGTCATATCCAGTGTCGGGTAGTTGAATCAAGCTGCTAAAAAAGAGGTATCACAAACTGATAGAGGTTTTCTCCAAGGGTTGTGCACGTATTGAAATCTTAGTTTGTAACGTGGCCAACTACAAAAAGAGCTGGGAAAGTGGAAATACTCAAATAGCATATCAGTTTCAGTTACAATTTCATTAACACTTACAGATTTCTATTGCAATTAGTTGGACGTCCAAGTCGTCTTCCCGCCTTTAGATGTTCAATGATTTCTGCTACTGTGTATGAAGCAAATGGCGTGGCCCCTAAAGGATACCAAAAAATGTTACTTTGTTACAACTTAACCATAAATGGGGGAGGGGGGGGGGGGGGGGGGAGTTGTAAACCTGTCCTTCATGGCTTCTTGGTGGAAAATGATCAAGTGGAAAATGTTCAGGTGTGCATGTACTCCACTGCATATATTAGGTTTTGTCAAGTGGTGCCAATGTGTCTCCCTGCCAAGGACTTCAGGTAATCTTGGGGTATCGGGCATGAAAAGTAGAGGCGCGTACACACGGTTCGAGAACTAACTGCGTCTAATTATCCCTTAAACTTTTTTGCAGTTTCTTCTATGGCGCCGGTGAGAACACACAGATACACGAGGTGACAAGAATGGAAACACGATTCGTCGAAATCTTCTACGACGCAGGAGTAAAGACAAATTACCTCCTGTCTCGATTTCCCATAATAACACACCAAAAGACCATCTGCAAATAAAGAAAAGACAAAATCGTTGAATATAAAAACTGACTCAAGCTGTGATAATAACCTAGTTATCACTTACACATCACTTGCACTGGAGTACAAGCCAAGCTCAAGGGACTCAATAGCCATCCACTTAGCAGGTAATATACCCTGTAAAAAAATAACTTATCATAAAAGATGTTGGAATAGGGTTTGTGATGGTCGTTTTTGGTCTTAGCGTTATGGGTTTTTTTTTCCATCGCAGAAAATGTGTCATTCTTTTGAGAATAGGATACTTTCTTTCATCCGCAGCCGATAAACAAAGAAATTATACTCAAGGATATGTGGTCTGAAATGAGAAAACATTACGCCAAAGGTAAGATCCCCTTACACCACGTGTCATTCTCTTCAGAACAAGATCTTTTGTTTGAGTCGTTTCCATATTCATGTGTCTTCATGAAACTCTAAGGCATGCATTACAAGGACTGAAATGGGGAACCCTTTTCCCCAAGCTAAGGAGATTTACTCGGTTGGCAATGAATAGACCCCTTGCATGTGACGTCAAAGCAGCTCGATCTGGGTGACAAAACAAAAGAATCCTGAGGAGTAGAACCTATTGTTTTGTCCTCCAGATTGAGCTGCAGTCCAAAATGCTGCCAAAGGATCTATATCTATGGTTACCTATTTTACTTACCCCAGTTTTCTTTTCATAGACATTGTCTGCATAAACATCTCTGGATAGTCCAAAGTCCGATACCTTAGCAACCAGGCTTTCTCCCAGAAGAACATTGCGAGCTGCTAAGTCACGATGAACACACTGTCAACGTAAAACAAGAATTATTGTAAGTATATCGAAATGCAGCATACATTAACTTGTGGTCTATTATAAATAATGCCTCCTGATTGGCTACCCCACAATTCTTAGGGTGCATGCGACGTCATAGCCGCCATCTTTGTTCGCTTTGTCCAACTTTTGGTTTTTCTTTCTTTTGCTATGTCAAACAACATGGTGGCCGAGGTTTTTTCTCTTTAATTCTAATGGGAGATCAAAATCCTACTATTAGATGAAAATAATTCTAAACTGTAAAGTTACGTTTTGGTACAATTTTCAATTTCCAGCGATGTACGACTATAATTTCTTTATGACTAAAACCATTAGACCTTTTTTTACTCATGTCAAATAGCACAACCAGGCAGGGATCTGACTAATGGTTGAAGAAATCAGGTCAATTAATGTGAGGTAAACCGTCAAGTAATCTCACCTTCATTAAAGCAAGGTGTGCCATTCCTTTGCTAATCTCACAGGCAAATCTGAGTCGGTTAGCGGCTGAAATATCTATGGTGTAATCATTCAGGTTGTCGTAATTTTGACGACGGTGATGCCTTAAGTAACGCAACAAACTCCCATGTTGCGCGTACTCTACCACTGCTAGTAACGGACCTATGGAAAAAAACATGATGTCACGCAAAATGTCCTGCTTGAGAAATACGACGCGTGTCGAAAGAATAGATGCTTAAATTAAAGTGGAATTTTGCACGTATGGATGTATGGATGTATGGGTGGATGGGTGGATGGGTGGATGGGTGGATGTATGGGTGGTTGGGTGGATGGATGGATGGGTGGATGGGTGGGTGGATGGATGGATGGATGGATGGATGGATGGGTGTATGGATGGATGGAAGGATGAATGGATGGAAAAGTGAACCACGTTCATACCTCCTTCAGGACATGCTCCAATCAGGTTAATGACGTTCTCATGTTTACCAACCGATGCCATTATTTCGAGCTCGTTTAGCAGGTTTTTCAAGTCTGATTCTGTAGCTGATCCTGTAAATTTGTCAACACTTATCAACCTGTTCGACAAGATACTCAATAGACGTGCCTTTTGTCTAAACTATTAATTATGCGGCGTTTGTACTACGACCCATCAATAACATTTAAAGGTTGAAGGTTACTCACGTTTAAGTTTCTTGACCGCGCAAGGCATTTCCTCTCCACTGTCCTCAACAAACGTCCCTTTGTACACGAGACCAAACTCACCCTCCCCCAGTACGTCACCCAGTATGACCCGATCACGTGACAGCACACGCCACAAGTAGTGGTCGTGTAATCCTGACAGTAATCCTACTTGACTCTCAGGTACACTGTTCTTTGAGGACGGCTCTGCGTAGCGATCGTCTTTAGTTAAAGTGAACTTTTTTGTACGAAGTGAATTTAGGGTTGGAGTTTTGTCCTACGTGAAGAGAGAACGTGATATATTAATAATTATTAACTTGGTTTATAGAGGATACCACTTGACAGTAATGTTTTTAACTGATAAACTCGTTGTCGCCTTTTTTAACGTCTCTAGTTAATTAGAGACGGGGCCGCCATTAACGTGATCATCCGAAGAAAAACTGTGGTGAAATATTTTTTAGATTTATTGTTGGGGTTGCCAGGTTTGTTTTGGCGTTGTCAGGTTTTTGTTGGAGTTGTCAGAAACTTGTTGGCGTTTCAGGCTTGTCTAAGTGGTAAAAATGCCTCCTTATAAGAATAAAAAACATTGGCTGTCATGTTAGATGAACGATAACACAGAAATAAAGAAATTTTGGTCTAGTGACACAATGGTGGATATGCGTCGCATGAATTCCAAAAATAAAAGTATCTGAAAATCTGTGCCATTCCTCAGGTTTATTATTGGTATTGGTATTACTCTCAAATGGGTTCCGCAATAAAGGGATGTGATTGGATGTTGTACATATTTGTTCTTTTTGATTGGCTAGAACGGAAAACCATTTGAGTATCACCATGCAATTTTCTATTCATATATAATATATGTCCTTATCATCATCTTAGGATTGAGGAAAGATCTGAAGTTTTAAGTGCCTATCACCCTTCTGACAATATTCTCAGTATTGATTTTACATGAGGTAAGATGTTGAATAACCCGGAAATAGTTCATAGTTTGAGTGCGGCTTCTTGAAGTTATCAAGGTTTTTCCATGTCATATGCTAATGCTGTGACGTATGAGGAGGCATTTATGGTTATTTGTTGTTCCTTGTAATTCGAAATACCGCCTTCTGTGTGAAAATTAACTTGGAATAATTTCTATAAGAGCAATGGGAAAAACAATGACGTATCCCAAATTTTATTTATGTGTGCCAGTAATGTTTTGTATATTAAATGATTACTTCTCATATACGTCACAACATTAGCATATGGCATGGAAAAACCTTTATAACTTCAAGAAGCCGCACTTAAACGTGCTATTCAACATCTTACCCCATGCAGAATCAATACTGTGAATATTTTCAGAAGGGTGGTAGGCACTTTAAAGTATCAATCTAATGAGCCAAGTTACTCACTGTGTAGTTGATCATGGCCACTTCTTCTCGAGCGGCAGGATCATAAGCTCCTCCTCTTCTCTTCTTCAGGATCATTCTAACGATACAGACGATAAGGAACACGAGGATAATGAACACAAGGATAGGAACGAGGATGAGAAGAACCCATTCACTCTTGCTTCTCTCTTGAAGGAATGAAAAAGAGGTACGATATCAGCTGATTGAATTTTTAATCTTATGGAAAAACAACTTCCGGGCCCAAAACGAAAATCAGTTCTATAAAGATTTTTCCTTGCTTTTTCTTCGTGACAGAATTTTTTGTTCAATTAATTTTTCTAATCGTTTCATGGTGGAGGTTAAATCACTAGAGAGTTTTAGATTGACTATTTTTCTTCCCTCAAACGGCAAACGTGACCACGTTTTCATCGTTTCCCTGTATTTTACTTAACCCTTTACAAACTTTTCTCACTACACACAAAATATTCTTTTGTTATTCCTACTACTTGGATTCTTTTGCAAGTTCTTTTCAGTAATGTAAAATACTTTTTCACTGGTCAACTGACGTTTGACGTTTGCCGTGAACGTAAATCTAAAACTCTGTATTAAGGATATTTTCCCCTCTTATTTTATCGCGGTTTTTGGACCCGGAAATATGTTATTATAAGCTCCAAGTTAAGCAATTACAGAATTGGATGAGGTAGACCATGATGTCATAAATTATCTGGACAAAGATCTGCAGATAATATATGTAAAGTTCACTCGCTGTCGTGTATTGGCTGAATTTTCTTCAGCCAATCAGACGCGAGATAACTAGAAAATCTCTAGACCGCATTTAGTGGCTTTATGAATTACCTTTGATTGTCTTGATCTCAAGAAGTTCACTTGGTTCACTCATACCATAATCATTATGCGCCTTGGCTCGTATCATATAGCTCGACCCAGGTTCCAAGTCACTCATTTTATGTTGTAGCGCAGGGACTGAGGCGAGTGTCTTCCATACTTTAACCCCCTTGCCAAATTCCTTGTACTGTAATGAGTATAACGACACGCGGTACATATCGTGCAGTTCTGGAGGGGCCCAGTGGACGTTGACCGAGGTGGACTGGATGTCACTTGAGGTCAGGTTTACTGGGGCTGGTGGTCTTCCTGTGTTACAATAAATGCTCTAAGAAACTCGATAACTTTATGCAGAATATTTATGAACGATGCACATTTTTACCCCCATGGTATCCCATGAGGCATTTCAACGTCTTTTTTCAGTATTCTTCGACGCTCGTCAAAACGTCAGGCAATAATGTGAAGAAACATTAGGGTTTTGGTTGTATCAAGCATGATGATTGGCAGTTATATTTCATGTATTCTAATTTTGTCTGGTTTATCTTAGCTAGTGCCAGAAGAAAAGTTAGAAAAATTAATAGCAATTATATAACATGTATCAGATGATTTTGCTTCGCACTATTAATAATAATAAGAATTTTAGCTAGTGAGCTATAAGTTACCCACCTCGCAGCTGTATCGTTTTCGAGACTCTCAGTTTACCAATGTACCCGGTAGCGACCATCTTCCGTAACGACTCGCCGACTTGTGTTTTCGCCTTATCGTTGGAATCAGCCGACTTGTCTTTTGCCATCACAACTCTAAATAGAGCTTTAACACTTCCTTTACTGATGAAAAACAAAGAAATTCCTTAGATCTATGTCTTTAATTAATAATTGTTTTATGGCTGTCGCCTTCAGGTGTTTAGTCAGCTCGTTTGTCATTCTTTGAGCGCATTCTCGACGCACTGTTCGTGTCTCCCTCCAATGGGCATAAGTGGTAAGAACGCCAATCGAGAGTCACGATATGATGAACATAATGTTTTCACCAAACATATATAATTCAATATTTTTGTTTCCAATCTCATCACCATTTGCATATTTGGCTGCAAATGCAAGGCATACAGGAAATCCTTTTACTTTAAATGTATCCTCCTATTCTTTGGGTGCAATGTTTTCATTTTGCAATTTTGGTTGACCTTCACAAAAAGTTGATTGGTCTTGCTGTCTTTTATCATGTCAACAACATGGAGGCCAAGTCGTCTGTACCTTCTATTCTCATGGGAAAGGATGCTCCCCACTGAATTTAGAATAATTATTGCTACTTACATGAATCTGATGATCTCTACTCTCTTGAATCCTTTTATTTTCACAAACAAATCAGATAACTAAGAAAAACACGTTTAAAAAATACTAGTTTAAAGATTTATTGACTGCCGAAAACGCTCCATCGCTCCACACGTTTAGCAGTAATAGCATATACCAGTTGTTGTCTCTCACCTCTGGGGTCTCGAATTAGATTCCCAGAGATCGCAATCACATTTAGCCGTGCTCCGACTTAGAATATCCCAGAGGCTGTTCCAGTGTTCCATGTGTGAGTTAGCCGTGCCCTGGCATTGATCAGCTCAGAGGTTGTTTCAGGGTGTTAGTCGTGCCCCAATTTTCGTTGTTTAAATCAGGATGTCTATAACATTTACGGGTTTGAAGCCATATGTATTTACCTTTGTCCTCAGTTCTTCCTCTAGTATCCTGTATCTCAAAGACTCTCTGTCTTGCAGATCTTTTTCGAAGGTTTCCGCGATTAACGTCACAGTAGCATGCACCATGAACTGATCTTGAAGGAAAGGCAGGGCAAATTATGCATTGTGTTTGTGAACTCATACACTGAACCTTTTATTATGGGACTTTTTCGTGATTTACCAGTACTACGAGTAAAAGACTGCGGTGCGGCTTGTTGCGCATGCGCAACAACAAGTTTACTTTGGAAGGACATTTTTATTGCAAATATTGTATGTGTATTACATTTCCGTGCCACTCATCCTGGTCAACGACGGGCAGCGGTTTGCTCTTAAGTTTGCGCCCAAAGGATGGTAGAAGCAACATGCTGTGCAACACATTTATTAATTTGTAGCAATAGATCTAGATCCTAAAAAGGGTCAGTTGAGACGCACCATACATTTACCTTCTCTGACTGTCAGGTTGATATCCATACGTTCCTCTCCTAGTCTGTTTCTTGCAATGCACGTGTAGATACCAGCATCTCTTATGCTTGTATCTGTTATCAACAACGAACCATCATCCTGTTGCATTTTACTACGCATCCTTTTCGTCGAGTCATCGAGAGTATCGACCTCGTGTACAGCCAACGCCCCTTTGATATAAACACCATACGGGGTGGTCCAAGAGACTTCAGGGGCTGGGATTCCAAAAACTTCACAACGTATGGTGACATTTTCACCCTTTGTTGCTTCTGTGTGACGACTTAATCTCGTTATTACAGGACGAGCTGGAGAATGAAAAAATATATTTTGATTCCAACTGTTCCCTTATTTCGTGAAAACAAAACTTTAAGATACAGATATTATTCACATGACAACGAGTATATTTTGGAGTCTCTCTCTCTCTCTACCAACTATTTCTTTCTTTCCAATGTTTGGCCTTGTTTCTATGGCAAATGATTTGCTCCTTCACGGACTTTTATCTTTTCCAAATAGTTCAGCTCTTTACATTTAGTCTAATCTTCATAACAACTTCTACAGCCATCTCTATTGCAATTAACGCCGTCTTCGTGGCAACTAAATTTTATCTAAGAGAACTAGAAGTGCTTCTATATGACAACTAGGGATGTATGTATTAAAGTGCCTATCACCCTTCTGACAATATTCATAGTATTGATTCTACATGGGTTAAGATGTTGAATAACCCCAAAAAAGTTCATAGTTTGAGTGCAGCTTCTTGAAGTTGTGAAGGTTTTTCCATGTCATATGCTAATGCTGCGGCGTATGAGGAGTAATCATTTAATATACAAAACCTTATCGGCACAGATAAATTAAATTTGAAATGCGTCATTGGTTTGCCCATTGATCTTATAGAATTATTGCAAGGTATTTTTCACATAGAAGCCGGTGTTATTTTTATCATATCTATGGCAAATGAGAAAGTGCCGTCTCCATGACATCTCGTTATGTTTCTATGAAAACCAAGATGTCAACTATCTCTTGTACTTCATTAAAAGAAAACAATTTTTATTTCTTGAAACTGCTTTTGCTACGACAAATATAATGGCTTCTACGGCAAACAGCACTGTTGCTATGGCAATACTTTTACTTACCATAACACGCAGATCCATTTCCTACAAATCCAGGAAGACAAGAACAGTTGAACGAGCCCACATTGTTGTTGCATACAGCATTTGGGTCACAGCTGTAATATTCTGGACTTCCGCACTCGTTGAAATCTATTTTAGATTTAAAAAATGACAGTGATGAGTAAAGCGATACTTCATGTGACATAAGCCTTTGTTATTTATGTGCCAACCAGAGATCAATTGACTGGTGACACAAAGGAACTTGTGACAATCTTGTGTGAAAATGGTTGTTGGCATATTAACACGAAAAGGTTTTTGTTAGCCTAAAATTGAAATGTCAACGATATCTAGTTATTCTTTTCGTTTATAAACTTTTAGACCAAAGAAACATATTCACATGTCAACGATATCGCTATAAAGCCCAACAAATATCATATCCTTTTCCGAACGAGAATGCACGTCATTTTTCACTGACATATCGTCATATAGCCTGCAAGAAGGGACCTTCTCACGCGGTGGCCATGTTGGCAAGCTGGATCAACATTGAGCTAGGAACTGGATAACTTGCATTCAAACGCTCTGGGATAAGTTTACTAAAGTACGTCTGCTTAAGTAATGTTTCAACGTAAACAAAAGACTGCAACTCACCCTGGACTAAAATATGGCTAGGGCTTTGAGTGACGTTTCTCAGTTGTCCAATCATCGCAGCGATTGTAAGACTATTCAGTACGTTTGCTGGCATTATGGAGGAATGGATGTCGAACTTGACAAGAAAATCAGTCGAGGCATTACTACTGCTGTTTGGTCTGCTAAAGGGAAATCACCAGGTTATTTAAGTCATAATATTTTGAAGAACTACTCACAGCTGTGCTTCAGGATATATAAATAAATGTGGACTGTATTATAAGTGACTTCAGTTCAACCCTGGTATTTAGCGATAACAAGTTTTATTTATAAAAGGCAACGGTTTCTAAATCAAAAGTTAGCCATTGCTGCGGGCACGCAAACTCTAAAGCAATAGAAAAGGTTACTAGAAGTTTTAAAGGTACTCCGTCAAAGTGCTAAAATATATACTTACCTGTATTTCAAGACATTACTGCCTAAATAGAAATCACCAATCAAGGAAAGCATCAAGACTTTATCCAACTAAACACAAGAAAGTAATGATAATAACAAGTGGTAATAGTTAATAGTTTTAATCATTAAACATATTTGTGCTTATAAGGAATTCATGTTATTGCGTTTCGCTTGACAACGAAGTCCTAACAAATAGCACAGGAAACTTTGACCATGAGTATAGCACCTGTTTTTGAATTATCGTCGTTGATTGGACAGGCGTTTCGTTGGTATGAATGTCGTCAGTTACTATGGAAACGTTGAAGTTCCTCGTTCGTGATGTGATTTCTTGAAACAAAAATAAGAATAACGATTAGACAATGTCATTCATTCACTTAGATGTCACGTTATGACAACAATACCTAATGGCAGCAGGCGAATCACTTGTTTCTCTGTGGTTATGCGCCCGCAATCATGCTGAACCGTCCATTCACGCACCAGGTTCCTCGCGGTCGTAAAACAGGGAGGATGAATGTGATCTTTGAATGTTACTTCGACCGAGCCTTGACACGGATTCTTCAGCACTTTAACTTTTCCGAGTGTTTCTGGTGTCAGATATTTCCTCGCTCGACAAGTCAGCGTCATGTCCTTCGGAAAATCCAACATTGGATTTGGCGAAGTTTTAACGACGATGTATTGATTAGTTGTCTTTGTGTTCGTACAGGCATCGGTGACTGTCCATTGCCGTACTACAGTAAAACCGCATTCATTTTTATTGATAATGCGATCGGAGAATGTTATACTAACAGGACCTCGCGCACCGCACACTCCGTGCGCTTCTCCTATCGCTTGTCCTTGTTTACTCGGCCCCAGAGATATGTTTGAGCAGCTTTTGACAGAGGCATTCACAGGTAGGAACAGACTTGGAGGAGAAGATACGAGATCTTCGTCTATTTTACCATCACCGTCATCATCAACGCCATTGAATATTTCTTCATCGATTCGTCCATCGCAGTCATTATCAATGCCGTCCACTGGAACCATCTTAGACTTCACACAACCACTGACAGATTTGTAAATCCTGATTCCCCCAGGAAACCCGTATGCTTCCTTAATCAACGTCCCGTATGTAAGTAAAGCGAACGTGATTCGAGGATTAGTGTGAAAGATGCGGTACGAACCGTCTTTTGTAAGATTCAAACGACAAACAGAATACGACGTTCCGTTGACCACGATACACTGGGTGAAATTTAGATTTGAGTTAAGCTTTCCTTGATGAACTACTTTTATGTCATGGATTTCTGACGTGTTTACTGTAACACTGACATAGCTAGTGAATCTAGCTTCTTGGTACAAGGGCACGAATACCACGTAGTCGTTACTGTACTGGTTAGTAGCGGGTACAATGGACATAAAGGGATCAAACAAGCTATCATCGACACTAAAACCCTTAGCATACTGGACCATCAGGCATGGCTTGGACGTCGCAACCAAATGAAGCTCGTTGTACGCAGAATCAAATTCATGCTGCTCACCAGCTTGTATTGTAGACACTCGCTTACTGTCAATGAAGACCTCAGTGTTGTCGCTAGCCGCTATAACGTGGAATAGATCTCCAGCCTTTCGATTGGTTGTTGCCATGGTGATAAACTCATTCCCCCATAGATCAACAGGAGGGAGCTGTTCTACTAGGTGGTCACATGACTTCATGTTTATTGGGACATAAGCACAATCATTGCCCGAATACACGGCTACAGGCTTGTTACTCGTTACTCTAGTCCCAGTCAAATCTTCTCGGTCAGAAACGACCTGGAAAGACTGGAGCGAGTCCAATGTCAGCGATATAGTATCACCATTGCGATATATGGTAGAGCGAAAAGTTACCTTCCCTTGCCCCGTGATTTTTAACTTGATGTTCACCAGGGTATTGTTTGAAGGAGCCACTACAAGTATTATTGCACTCATCACTGCTTCAAACGTTGATATCACGTGATTAGTTCCAAGTGCCGACACAGGAAGCCCAAGGAATCCTTCGCTTGACCTTGTCACAAAGCTCATTCCGTATACACTAAACTTATCACTAGCTGTTAGTCGTATTCCTTTTCTCTCGATACCGGTTTTGCCATCCATTCGAGCCCTCCCCGGTAGGTCCACTTCCCGTGGTGTACCCGGTCTGACTAGGACATGTGTATCTAGATTGATCGAGGGTGCCTGAACTCGTACAATGGTCTGTGTATCGCTTGTGAGGTAGAGGCGGTTGGTACCGTTTGTGACATGCTTGAAATGCTGAGTAATGAACCCCACTACGAAGTCGCTGCCACGGCTGTCAATCAATAAACCTGAAATAAAAATCACGCGGTACAAGTATATTTTTACCTCAGTACTGCACTTAAATTCTGACTAGAATATGGCAGATATAAATAGTTGCATAAAGACTACATTTCCATAGTCGTTTTGGTTGCTAAGCATTTTAAATCTGCACAGTATTGGTCATTCTCAGGTCAATGATATCTTCCAGCCCTTGAAAGCATTCTTAATTGGATTCGTCTACACGGAGTAAATTTAAAGGTCGCACATCAAAAATTGATTTTTTTGCCGCTATTCTTTTGAAGCAAACAGGTTTTACCCCCTAGGCAAGCACCTTGAAGTTTCTCTTAGATTCGAGAACAATCTACCAGCGATGTGTCGGCCAGTTAGCATTAAGTTTCCCCGTGCATCTTAATTGTAATTAATCGTAAATAAGAAGTGTAGGATTAGAAGTTAGAATTTAGAAATTAGAATTAGAATTTCATCTCAACATTTTAAAGATTCGCGGTAAAAATACTGTACAAAAATAGCCAGAAAAAGCTAGAAATACGAATGAAAGTGTAAAGTAAAGACAACTTAAAACAAAACAAGAAAAATCAAGTTTTGCGAAACGAGGTAAAAACATAAAGAAGCTAGGTTATATGGGAAAAAAATTGACCTTTTGGGTAGCATTTTTAAAGGTTTTGTACATGCCGGCAACAAGCCACTGAGGACATATATCGAGTGCTTGTCTTGGAGGGAAATGTTACAGCTTAATGAATCGTCACGGGAATTCAATAATTTTTTTTATATTAGTAATTTTTCATATTAATAGTAATATCGTGATTCAAAGGGGGAAAAAAGAGAAAAAGATAAAGGAAATGTTAATTTTGTATGAATTATTTCTGGAAAACAAAGGAGCAAAAAAATTATAACTGATAAGGTAACGAGGAAGTGTAAGACCTGCTTCGAAAAAGAGTGATACTCATCTTTGAAACTTACGGAAATGCCTATCTATTATTAATCTCTTGTTGAAACCTTTGAAATTTTTCTCATAGACTATTGTCATATATCATTACTAATTATATATCCAACAGAAAAGCCTTAGAGCACAGCTGGACTAACCACAGTACGAGTCTTCCAGTGAATATAGTTGAATAGATATAAGAAGAGCTCAGATATATGGGTTATTTATACGCTGTATTGTTTGATAATCATCTATGTACGGCTCGTTGAATCCACGAGGTCAAAACGTTACTCTCAGGTGATTTCAACCGTATATCGATATCATGACGGTATTCTAAGACAATATTTAACGCGTTCAACATTTGATTTCAGTGCCCTTTAAACCCCAATAAATCTTCTAAGAACAGCTATAAAATTTCATAACATTTTAAGTACGATGTAAGTAAAGTTAACTCATTTATACTTAGCAAAACACACTTATAAACTACAGATTTATTGAGTTGCAAATGAGTTAACAGCTAATAAAAAAATGAGTGATTTTTCCTTACGCGAAAGAGGTGAGAAAAGCTTCAAATGTAATTATTCACTGTCTATATACCCGTCTGATTTACTCGGAAAGTTCTTCATTTAGTTTCGAAGTTCGAAAAAACGTTCAAACAGAACAAGCAATACAACAGCTTAAACACAATACACAAGGTTAAATTCTTAGCGTCTATAAATAACTTAGAAATATCGTAGTTAAAGAATAGAAGTATTATCAGTTAGTAGTGTTATTGTTAGTTCTTACCGTAGGAAGATTGCAGGAAAAGCAAAAGAAGGAAAATACGGTGTATTCTAGTCGCCATGTTGGGTTACAAATGACATAAAATTGCGGCGAACGTCATCTATTCATACTGAATATAACATGGGTGTGGGTAATCAAAGCTAAATGACCCGGAACTGCTTGCGTGACGCCACTTCACTCATAAATATAAGACAATAAAGTTTTTATAATTCTATTAAAGGACATGCTGAGATTTAAGCTTGCTGTTGTGAGTTGCATTTCGCATTTATTGAATATAAGAATGATTTTCTGCTCGTTACTATCATCTTGTGAAAATATATAAAGACTTAATAGTGTATATTTAATCTTCTTTTAGTAATCTCTTTTTAATCTTATATAAATCACGCATATATATTTCTGATCATGGTGATCTTTTGTCTCATAGATTCTTATCTTAACCACAGTCTGGCGGGAAGTAGGCTCAGAAACCCCGCTGACACCCTAATAATTGAGCCGAAAATATTGACTTCATATCTTGTTTTCACAAAATGAATGGCTTTACGTGTACATAAGACTATGTAATTTACTGATATTACCAAGGTCGATATATGTAGATTCTGATTCTGTATAATTCTGTAGTCTGCAAAAATGTCTTTGTCATGAGAGACAACCGGAAGTGAACCTTCATATTTTTTTGCCAGCTTTACTTCCGGTCACCGCAAAACGTAAGCTCAGTCTATGCGGAATCTGTTACGGCAGAAACATAGCCGCTCAACATGTCATGGTTAACCTTTTGTTCAAAAATGAGCCACCCATTGAAGGTGTACCAAATCCGATCTATTCTAAATGGTATGTAACGTAAATCATTGCAGTGTTGTTAGAAAACACTGTTGAAGTCTGAAGTCATCAGGCTCGATGCTGTCTTCGCTTTATTCTGCTTTCCCTTTATTAATTTTGATGCTGAAAAACATAAGAAATCAACTGGTTAGTTTATTTTTAGATGTCTTCCATTTGCGCACACATATGAAGCTGTAGTTGCCTTCGGAGAGGATGAGAGGGATTGGAGCAGAAGGAAGGGGAAGGAGAAAATGTGGAAAAACATACAGGTCCAGTGGTTATAGTTTTTTAGATTTTTTCTCTTTGCGCCGGCATAAATAAGTAGGCTGTAGTTGCCTTCAGTGAGGATGATAGACATAGATTTAGATTTTTATTTTTGGTACTGACCTGAATGTTTACATTGATCAAAGGTATTTTTAAAATATTGTTCAGAACTAAGGTACAAGCTATCTAAAATAACTAAAAAGTTTAGGGATAGGGGCTGGAGCAGAAGGAAAGGGGAAATGTAGAAAAGATTGGATGGCTAATCTTGGTTAAATCTAGTCTGATAGCTGGATTCAGTCAAGTGAATGATTGAATGATTTCTGAACAATGATCTCTTCCAACATTTATGAGGGGGAAGAGGAGGAATGAGGATAGGGAAGTAACGGGACAGTTGCGGGTCATATTATAAGGTCTAAAAACTTTGGCGGGATTCTTTGCCATCTTCAGTATCTTTACAATAAAGATATTTTAATGGATTTTAACATAGCAATATTTGCCAGTATTTAGATATTAGTCTTGATTTAAAAAATAGCTACCTTTCATAAAGGTCATTCCCCTCGACAAGCGGAGGAGAAGTCAATACCGATTCATAGAAAGGATTTTCACTCGTTTTGCTTTTTTCCTCAGTGGTCGTCGTATCATGATCAAATAGTCCACCTTGGGTATCACTACAAGCATTGCTACCATTGCATTCTGGGATTTCACGATCCATATTAGGAGTTGGGTTTTTTGGTTTCCAGTTGTCGACGTCCTCATAATCGGGTGGTTTTTCAAACACCGATTGGGTCATTCCAGTGTCATTGTCATTGACTTCCAATATGGTGGTTAAAGTTGTTGTGTCATTCGGTTGAGTCAGTAGGATAGCTCCCCTTGAAAAATTAAACATACTAAATATAGAGGAATGTAATAGATGAGAAAACAAATTTCAGTCCTCGCACGCAAATGATCCTCGAGTTTGTATTTTATAGGGAAATGCACACCATTTTTGTTTTGCCGTTCGAAGGAGTGCAGGGAAAAAGTGATATTACGTTCTTTATTCTTCCAATGACACCAAATAATGACACCAAAGAAAAGAAAACAGATGAAAAAGGAGATAAGGAGGACAAATACAAGTTTGGGTTTTACCGACAGCGAGCATCTTTGGGTGTCTTAACATATTAAAAATGAAATATTAAACTTAGAAGAGGACACAGTTTGTGTTCTTTTGTCATTACCGGTCGTAAGTTGGGTTCACTACCAATGGCAATTGATCCACATGTCTATTGAAGCAAGAGAAAAGAAAAAAGATAAATATTGAAAAATTATTCTTATACCAACTAAAAAACTCTTACGGGGGAAAGTTTGTTAGAGAACACGTTTTCAATGGAAGACTATGAGGATTGATCAGTTGTACCGAATTGTGGGAAGACCTCAACAAATCAAAAGACTTACCTTGTTTCACTTGCGCTGTCTGAAGATGTTTTTGCTTTCAATCTATATCAGTCATAAAAACATATACACTCAACAAAACTGCATAATTTACTGATAAAAGAGCTTTTGACGAGGCCTGTTCATTCCCACGCATTTGCATTGAAGTGTGAGTGACAGTGTATTGGATGGCATTGTCGTCAGAATATAAGTACCATATTGCATGTGCGTTGGAAGTGTTGGAAGTTACAAAAATGTAAGCCTTGTTAGAACACTGATAATGAGGCATGACACTTCAGTAAGGGGGCGTTCTTGCACGGTTTTTAACAAGTTTCATCATTGGTTTAGAAAACAATACATTGGATTTCATTGACAATAGATTGGTCTTCCAAACAACTAGCTAAACCTAAGCTAACAAATGAGGTGCTTTAGTATGGGCAATCAAAAGGAAGGTTCCGAATGGTGCAATCGATTTGCATAAAACTGTAGTCCACAAGTATGGGAAAGCCGTCGATGAAAGCGGCACTAACGAAGAGAGGTTATAGGAGCAGAAAACAACTATAAGAGAGACCAAAAAGAAAGAAACAGAGATCAGAGATATATGGAGCAAGTAGACAAACATGACGAAGCCTGGAAAGCCAAAAGGAAGAAGGAAAAACGTGTGCAAGCAAGAAGAACTGAGGTAGCAAAGTTAAAAGTACCGCTGGTAAGCTTGAAAATAAATTACAAAGTCAAGTAGTTTTTGTTCAAAAGACTCGTGTATACAGCTGTTTCAAAAAAGTATGGTGAAAGTTTTTTTGTATCTTGCATCTTGCATTTTAAGTCTTGCCTCTTGTTTGCTTAGTTTGAAATGTATTATATTCATAATATGTGATTAATGTCAGCATAGAACAATATTGATGGTATTCAACCATTCCCAAGAGAATTAAATAACAAAAGACACGGCGGCCATGTTGGAGGATATAACAAAAGAATTCATTAACAATTCTTTTGTTAAGTTCCTCCAACATGGCCGCCTTCAAAACCATCAATATACAGGAAACACATGTCATTGTGAACATTCTTGATATTCACATCATTCGTAGTGCAATTCGGGCTTGGTATGCCACAATGCAATATGCAATAAAGCCTTCACCAACCCTTCAGTTGAAATATAATAGCTGTATACACCTACTTGCAAGAACGTTGTCATATGAAAATAGAACATTAGTGATTTAGTGGGATTGGAATTATATTAAAGAACAAAAGAAGATCACTGAAGCTGAACTTCTTTGTCTTTTAATGTATTCCTTTCTCATTAAATTACTAATGTTCTATTCTTGTATGACAACCTTCTTGCAAGTAGGTGTATACGTACATACGTATGTATACATTCCATAAGTTTTCAACCTCTTTTATCTTATTTAGCCAGCTTAGTGTTCATTTATCAAATGTTTTGAAGTAGTCTTTTTTTAATGCTCAGTAATTAATATTTCCTTCCACTTAAAACTTTCCTTTCCCTACCTCTCCTGACTATATTTTCACTCCATGGGTAGTTTTTAGTTTCAAAATGCTAATTGTAGCATTTTTGGATAAATAATGGTTAAATCGATGGAGAAATAAGTAGCAAACATATATTTTGTTTACCTGCGACGATACACAATATCTACGACGAGAAGAATGACAATTAAAAGACAGGCCAGCGGTATCACTATGACAACAAGCTTTCCATTCCATTCATTGGAATTCGTTAAAGCTTCCTTGACTCTGTCACCAGCAGTGCAGTTAGTTGAAGTTGAAGGCTCTTGTGTAGTTATTGTCTGCTGTGGTGTTATCGTAGATATATTTGTTTTTGTTATTGCAGTTGATTTTGAGTTGGTTGTCGATGATTTTTTCTTTTTTGTTTCTGAAAACAAAATTAGCAAAGGATATTTTCTTTCTTTAAAAAATATTTTCCGTGCTCCGTTCAGAAATACAGCAAGCAGCCAGCATGAAAGAAGGGCACTCTCCATTTTCTGAATGTGCACTGCTTTGAATCATTCAGAGATTTTGAATTGTCCAATGAAATACATCATGGAAGAGTCAATCAATCCTTCATGTCTTCTTTTTAGCTATCATACTCCCCTATTTAAGAGTTTAATTTTCATTGATCAAAACTTTTCAGCTTGCCTAACGAAACCTTCAATCAACTCACTGCATGGTGTAGTCAACAGTATTGAAGATGTCTCTGATGGTGTTGCCGTAGATGCTGTAGATGCTGTAGATGTTTCGGTAGGTGTAGTCGTAGCTAGGGATATAAAAACACAGCCGGTTGTAAATGAAGTGACCGATGGCCAAAGCTAATTTTCAGTGGTCATATTCTTCTATTGCACGTTACATAATCGAGACCATGTTAATTGGTCAACAAAATACGTCACATTTATTAGCATCCCTTTTTATACCACTAACATGGCCGCCTTTGACGCTCTTCGGGAATGCTTGGAACCCATCAATATAATCAATGATTTTCTACCTCAGATTTGATTTGAGAATTGCTAGCTACCAAACATGAGTTCTTATCTTTACTCACCTTGTGGTATAAACACTTGATATTCTGCTCTGAATCCAGAGCTGTTGTTTGATTCATCCGAACGAAAGACAAACAGAACATCACGCTCGCTTGACAAAGTAAACGATACCGTTGAATGAAGGGGAATCGTATACCAAGTTTTAAAACTGCCATTCCTTCTTTTAGAATATCTCAAAGTGTCGTTTAACCTATTAACCTCATAATCACTGCTCTAGCAGTTATTATTGTCTTAGAATCATTTTCTAACAGGATATCCGGCAAATTTTACTCACCCCTTCGTGTAGTTGTAGCTAGGAATATAAGACCAAGAACAAAGGTTATACAAACAGATAGTGAAAATGGAGTGAGCAATAGTCAAAACAAATTCGTCCCTGTTCAAAAAGGATACTTTGTACTCGAGCTCCGACCATCAAACCCAAGTTCGTATCTTTACTCACCTTGTGGTATGGACACACGGTATTCTGCTCTGAATCCAGAGCTGTTGTTTGATTCATCCGAACGAAAGACCAACAGTACATCACTTTCGGCTGACAAAGTAAACGATACCGTTGAATGAAGGGGAATCGTATACCAAGTTTTAAAACTGCCATTCCTTCTTTTAGAATATCTCAAAGTGTCGTTTTCATTCAAAGAGAAGTTAGTGAAACGAACACGTAGGGTGTGATTATCAGGGACTATGATCCTCCACGAGCACAGCTGTCCATCCGGGTATTTACCAGGGAAGCCAGGGGACTGGAAAACACCTTCCTTGTCTGTCAGAGTGTAGTTACAACCTAAAATTAAACATTTCTTGATATTAAGTTTGAAAATCAAGCCGTTCCTGTATTTCGATTTGATGATGTAATCTTGTCCCTAATACCATTTATGAACTTGCATAAGGAGCTTTACAATTTTGATAACTTTGAACAGTGCCCTATAAAAATATATAAATATTTGCCAATGGTTAGACGAGTTTGCTGTAGCTTGAATCACCATGTTAAATGACAGCCCCACCTCATTTCTACAGACGTTAAACATAGCTATAGAGAGTTACAAGTGTATCCATAGTGATTGTCACATGTCAACCCCTTTATGCAGGAATATATTTTAAAAACTCTTCGTTTATATTTTTTGCTTGAACACCCAGAGTTTGTTGCAGCCGCGCGGTTTGTTTGTTTACTTATGTTTGTGTTGTTGTTAGATTGTTGTAGATTTTTTGTTGCTTCCAAATTGTCATTGTTTATAGCTATATGTTATCGAATATGGGCAAAGAATCACTCTTTTTCCCACTTACTTTCATAATAGCAGTAAAACATCTTAATCCCTTTGTTACTTTCAAGTTGATATGCCGCGGGCACTGTTCCATTCATGACGTTCTCTGTCTGGTACTTGATCCATTCAGTTGTTGCTACCATCCATTTGACTTGTTGACAGTCACGTGACCCATAAGGCAGCAGATAAAATGGTTTGGTTATCGGTAACGAGATTGGAATATTTTTGTTCCCACTTTTGTAGCATTGAAAGTAAAATTCGATGTGTTTTTTTTGTCTATTGGAGTTTTCATCATAATAATCAACGAAGGAACTAGTGTATTTTACTGCGTCTTTGTTGTCAGTGTGTTCACCAGTCATTTTGATTGACCCAGATGAAAAGGTTTTAGGAACGTATATGCAGTATTGACCTACAACAGGAAAATATTGTCTATAAACCGCGTATTATACTTTCGAACAATCATGCAGAGCTGAAACTGAGATTTCTTGGCAAACGTACCTTGTGGCCAAACTGATGAGACTTCCGTTCCTGTTCTGATACAGAAAGATCTAACTACATAAAAAGAAGCAACGTAACCATCAATATGAAGGATCCTTGATCTGTTGTTACTCCCGTAAATTTTGGTATCTTGTAAAATCCAGGCTTTATCTTTCCAATTGTTTGGACAACCAGTTTTAGGCTTGAGTAGAACGTACTCACCACCAGGCCATTGGGTCGAACCTGTAACGCAATCATTGTGAACTTTAATTTTGTGGTTGCTTTTGAGGCTAAACAAATAATAATGTCATCCAACATGGCTGCCGGATTCCACCCTTAGTAACATGAGTACAGCAGAGCTGAATAACGTACGCACATGCGCCAAATCATTAGTAGAAGTAACATGCAATCTTGTCCCAAGAACCTGCATTTCTCCTGGTCAACACCAAGCAACGGCATGGTGCTGTCTGGTGATAACGAAGGTTCTCGCACCATCATGTTGTTAATAAACAAATTCAAGGTAACTGACACCGAAATATTGGTCGAAATTTCCTGAGAAAGCAACTCAAAATAAAAAATAAATAGACAAGACTAGAAAGAGAGACTGGGTTTGTAACCTAGTGAAACCAACCTCCAGGTGTCCACCGACTTATCTTGAAAGTTTTGCTTAAATGTTTAATGCCATTTACTAAATAAACGTTTACCATAGAGTGACCACAGTAAATCCGTGAAACTTTAGTAATACTAAATAGCACAATTTCATGCAAATTCCATTGCTTTCTATTGTTTAATTAGCACTATTTTGTACTATTTAGTAAATATTATTTCACGGATTAATTGTTTGCACTCTATCTTTTAAAGTCCTGTACATCTCTCGTGATTCATTTTACTGAAGGAATGGCTAATGGTTATATCGTGGGTTATGTTATAATTTCATCAGGTTGTTTATATTAGGGAAATCCTTCTTTAAGTTGGTGCTGAACAATAAACTGACATCATCTATGCATTTTTGACAGCTGATGGCAGAATAACTTTAAAAATAGCGTGCCTTTCTAAAGTTACCCGAGTAGTTGATGCATTGATCTGATTGACTATCATTTGTCTACTTAACATCGATTAGACCAACTGAAAATGTTTTTGTCGCAAGTTGAGTAGAGCAAAAGACACTAATGTGTCGAAACATGCACTTCCTCTGCATGTTAATCATAGAATCTATTCTAAACTGTTATCTTAAATTAAGTTATTATTCTATTATTATTAGACCCTATTATTTTATTAGTTTAGAATAAGGTAATACGATAATAAGTTCCTGATCTTATTTAAGCAAAAAATTCTTAAATTTATTCTTCAGATTTCAATTTCCACTAATTCAAAACTAATGTCGCATAAATAGATGGATGTCTCCATTTGAGTAATTGTCCAATCTTTAAGTTTGCCTCGACTAATTTGGACGAGCCTTTATCTTCCTGTCAGTGATTTTTCTAGGAGCAGATTAAATATGGCTTACCTTTCACGTAGCTTTCTCGTAGAAGAATTACAAGCACCACAGAATACCACACCTGTACAGAACACATTATAGTACCGAACTCATTAAATTGCTTCTGAAACCACTCGAGTCATTTGAGGTAATTAGTCATCACGCGGAATTCATTTTCGACCTCCTCTGAAAGGCTGAAGTAACGTAACCGCGTATAATCGTCCCCTTCCTCGAGAAGATTTTTTTTACAAGGGTGGGGATCAGGATCAGAGGATCTCAAAATTTAAAAGAACAGATTTACATTTTACACTTGCTGATAGAAATTCACACACACACAGCGATGTTTAATCCCTACCAAGTACCATTAGTGTATTTCTTCAAGATTTTTTTGAGATAATAAATTTATATCCAAATTGTTATATCACCAGCCTCACCCCCTTGGGTATTTTTGTTCCAGGAAGTGGTAAAAAAAAAAAAACGGTTTCGTGTGTGAGTGCGAATCATCACGTCACGACATATTTCAGTTTCAATTTATTTACAGCGTAAATGAAAATATTAAATGCAAATTTTTGAAAAGTAAAGTTATATTTAGCTTTCGTTTACAGCATAATTGTCGAAGCATTTTGATTAAGAATCCGTATCTAGAAAAGATGTACTATAGACTACAGAAAACCAACCTATACACTTGGTCACGTCTTCCTTATTAAAATTCATTTTTTATTCAGTAATATGTAACTGTAACTCTATCCAGCTGATCTAAGATCGTGAAGTAGGAAATGACGGATGGTAATGCGAAACTGAGGTGTCCATGAAGCCTACGAAAATTGATCAGCGAAAAATAAAAACCTGTCCACCATTGTAATAAAAATATAAAACCAAAAATATAAAATTGTGTTACTGTTATCAACCTCTTATTAGCAAAGTTATTTTTTCATTTGGTGACCTGGAAATCCATAATTTCACAGACAAAAAGTGGCACCTCAGTATTGCAAATTTTCTTGCTTTTGATTGGCTAACATTTTCTGTCACAATCAGCTGTATAGGTATGCTATCCTTTTATATTTTAGCATAGTTAATGGAGCGAAATGGTTGGGAAACCTACTACTCTATGTTTTTGGTCGTCTTTATCCATTGTTATATATGACGTTGACCGTGCACAGTGAAGGAAAAGTTGCTCCATTTGTTAACAGTATTCGGGAATATAAAATTTTTTACCCTTAAAAATCGTTAAAATAAATAATCACTAAAATATTCGCTAAAATATGTATCATTTGTTAATTAATCCTATATGATTAATATTAATTGTTTATTGAAAATGAAATTGCCCTCAGTTTCAATGCTTTCTTATTTATCATCTAGTAACTTAACTGTATTTGCGCGGAAATATTTATTCGCATGGGTTTTGGTCATGGAATGAAAGTTTTCACTTTCAAAGTATTCATACATGAAAATAATAAGGAAATGAGCATTTTCAGCCATACTTGCTTTGGTTCCTTGTGCACGGTCAGTAGCACGTGATGGCAAAACAATAGCTTTGTTCTATGGCGTTTCAATTAAACCATTCTACTCCATTAACTATGATTTTAGCATCAAAATGTCAATATATAGATCAGAGAAAGTAAAAGTAACATTTTCATAATCAGAACGTTCTTTTAGGCTTTGCATAACTTTCCTGGTGGAACCAGAATGTTTCCTTGTGGAACGCCTGGGTTAAAGTTGTTCTAAGTCAGATCACTGTTAGTCCTGTATCACCTTTTTATAAAGGCTTTAGTTCTCTTAGAAATCAATTGTGAATTAACACTGCTAATTAGGCCTTGAATAACTTTGATAGCAGCAAATTATCTAACAGGTTTCTAACTTATAACTTTTC
This sequence comes from Actinia tenebrosa, assembly GCF_029948245.1. Classification (NCBI taxonomy): domain Eukaryota; kingdom Metazoa; phylum Cnidaria; class Anthozoa; order Actiniaria; family Actiniidae; genus Actinia; species Actinia tenebrosa. Next base: position 5,989,329 of record NW_028292575.1, on the reverse strand, counting down.
TTATGAACATCTGGGTTTAGTTAGTTCTAAGGCATATTTTTAAAATTCCCGTATCACTTCTTATATGAAAACTTTGATTAGTACAGTAACAATGCAACATGCATACCAAGGTTTGGATAAAAGAAAACTAATGTTAAATAAGGCTTTTATGTACAAAAGTTCAATCGACATCCTCGTAGGTTGGATCTTCTGCCAGGCCTACATTATTAGGGTCAGGTCCTTCTAACACATGGTACAGAGGGTTAGGGCCACTATCTTTAACAGACTCTGATTCCCTCGATTCTGAAGTTGGTTGGTCTTCAGGCATTCCATTATTAGTATCAGGTCTTTCTAAGACATGGTACAAAGGATTAGGGCCACTATCATTAACAGCCTCCGATTCCCTCGATTCTGAAGTTGGTTGGTCTTCAGGCATTCCATTATTAGTATCAGGTCCTTCTAACACATGGTACAAAGGGTTAGGGCCACTATCTTTAACAGCCTCTGATTCCTTCGTTTCTGAATTTGGTTTGTCCTCTGGTATTCCATTATTAGTATCAGGTCCTTCTAAGACATGGTACAAAGGATTAGGGCCACTATCCTTAACAGCCTCCGATTCCCTCGTTTCTGACTGGCTTGGACATGATCTCTTTTTAGGATCATGTATTTCAGATACTAAGTACAAAGGATTGTGGTCACTACCTTCAAGAGACTCTTATTTCTTGGCTTCTGAGTTTTTCGAATTTCGATTTGCAATCGCTTTGTTCAATTTCTCGCATTCAATATTTTCATATTCCGGTGTTTCACGTGACAAGGACTGGTGCATACTAGAGTCGTCACCTATGTTTAGTGCGGTGGCAGTTTCATTAGGTGCATTTAGTAAGACGTCTCCTCTACGGGATAAAAAGAAACACGCCTTATTTTTAGCACAACGATCAAATATATTTTTGGGGCTTGATGAAGCGCCTAGTACATAAATCAAAATTTTACCTTTCGTATGTTGGATTCATTACTGAGCGATCGACGACTCCTTCTGTATCTCTGTGTTAAAATGAAAGCGGTTAACTGAATATTGCTACAGAAACGTCTGAATGATATTCTCTCAGTGCGAGAAAAAAGTACATCCTACCGTTTTGAGTTCCTGGCACGGCTTCTAGTTCTTCTGATCCTATATGAGTGAAATCAAATTTTACACAATCAGTGTGCGAAATCATGTAAAACAGCTTGTAAAGTTTTAGTTTTTATCCTATAGATTGACACTCCGCACCGAGATAGTGTGAAGTACTTTATACTCTATTGTCCGCACCTAATTAATGTACAGATTACGCAAGATAATGTTCTAGCTGACGGCATCAATGGAGAGACTATACCCGCCCTCCAGACCGTACGTACAGCTTATGTCTTTAGTGCACTAACTGCAACTGCATCATGAGGTCAAAAATCATCTAATCAATTGATAGGATGCATTTTTTCCACGGCTACGACAAGGGTTTTGAACACATACCCTCCATCACAACGTACCCAGCCAGCATACCTGCACTGATATATGATCATGATGAGAAGAACAACTCCAATCAGCAAACAAACTGCAGGTATCACGATGACAACGATTCCTTTCATCTTTCAAGGATTCTGCATTAGACTTGTCATCTCCAAATCTTGGTTGAGGTGTTGATGCTTTTGTACTACTTATCTTGATGGTACTTGATTTTAGTTCAGTTGTAAAGACTTTTCTCTGAGACGAAGGTGTCGAGGAAGGTGCTGATGGTGTTGTGACAGGCACTGTAGGAATACAGCAAGAATATAGGCTATGAACATGAGGGGGAAATCTACAGTAAGGTCTGTTATCCCCACTCCAATAGTTTTCCAGAATGCAATCAATCATCATGATTAGCTTTTCACGGTTCTTCGAATTCGCCCAGCACATCTACTCACCTTGTGGTATAAACACACGATATTTTGCTCTGAATCCAGAGCTGTAGTTTGTTTCATCCCAACGAAAGACGAACTGTAAATCACTGTTTGCTGACAATGTAAAGGGTACCGTGGTATTAAGGGGAATCGTATACCACGATCTAGGACCGCCATTGAGCCTTTTAGAATATCTCAAAGAGTCGTTATCATTCAAAGAGAAGTTAGTAAAGCGCACACGTAGGGAGTGATTATCAGGGACCATGATCCTCCACGAGCACAGCTGTCCATCCGGGTATTTACCAGGAAACCAGGGGACTGGAAAGTACCGTTCTTGTCTTTCAGATTGTATTTGCAGCCTAAAGAGTAATAAATATAATTTTTAGACTTGGGATTATGCATAAAGTAAAAGTTAAATTTTCAAATGTAAAGCATTTTACATTTTGCAACTTACTTTCATAATAGCAGTAGAACATGGTGATTCCCTGATGCTTTCTGTTCCCAAGCTCATGATATGGCACTTTACCATAAGTCTATTTACCGCCTTTTGTGATATAGTTCCGTGTGTGGTACTTGATCCATTCAGTCGTTGCTACCATCCATTTGACTTGTTGACAGTCACGTGACCCATAAGGCAGCAGATAAAAGGGTTGGGTTATCGGTAACGATATTGGAATTCTTTTGTTACCTTTTCTATGACAAGCGAAATACAACTTCGTGTATTGGTATGACCCTAAAAATGACTTCTTGATATTCACTCGAAGTTTAGTAAATTTATATTGGTCTTTATTGTTATTTTCCTCGCCATACATTAGAATCGATCCCGATCTCATACCATCCAACTTCTCGTTTTCGTGCCTGTATACACAATATTGTCCTACAAAATAACGTATATTATATTAACTCTTAGCAAAGATTGCTCTCGCGATCGGGAACAATCATCAAAGTGCAGGAATCGTATTTTGCCGGGCCTTTTGAGCGAGAAAAACAAAATGACTTAGTGAAATAAGATACAAATAGTAAGCTCACTGTCTTTAGCTGATACTGACAATAACCCAGGAAAAAACGAAATTGGTCTCGGCTGTATTATAGTTTTAGCACATGGAGTGTTGACAAACACTGCTAATTGCTATATATAGACTGACCTGATGGCCAAACCGTTTCGACGTCTTTGTTTGTCTTGCTGCAAAAATGTCTCTTCACATGACTGCAAGCAACTTTACCATCGATGTGTAAAGTTTGTGATCTGTTATTGCTTGGGTTTTTATCTATTGTGTCTTGGTAAATATATCCCTTGTTATTCCCATCCTGCAGGACATCCTGTCCTGGGCTTGAGTAGAGTATACTTACCATAAGGCCATGTTGGCGGTGAGCCTGAGGATAATAGAGGATATGTACAAACAAAATTAGATTATTATAACGCATGCGCGTCGACAGTCTGAGCGTAGAGTCAGTAAGAGTAGAGTATATTCACCAGAAGGCCATGTCGGGCCTGAGGATAATAGAGGATATATTAAAACAACATGACTGAATTATTCTAACGCATGCGCGTTATTGTATATTGAAACAACCGACAATCTATACCCAGAACCAGGGCTCTGGCATAATACATTTTTTGAGACCAGGATTTCTTGGACTTCCGATATAAAAGCGCATGTGTTCGAAGACTTGTCAAAAATTTAAAAAAAAAATATGTTCCCGATTTCAAGTTTGTATTTTGATCGTACGTTAGCACAGACCTCTGTTTGAAAGCATGATTTTCAATGATTTCACTTCGGGAAAATTGCGGCATGCGCCAAACATGGATTATGCCAGAGCCCTCGTTCTTCGCAGCGGGCCAGAATAAACGCAGGCTCTGGGTACGAGATTGGAAACAACATAACTGAATTACTCTAACGCATGCGCGAGTCTTATTCAGTCTGTCACGTAAAAAGAGAAACAGTTTATGGTTTATCAAAACATTGAAGTATCAAGGACTGTTTTTATAGCTGTGTCCACTTAAATATACTTATTTCAATAAAGTTAGTCAACAAAAGCCTAGAAAGCTGTGATCGCTGAGAATCATGGGAAATATTACATATTCAACAAGTAAAGGTTTCGACACAAACTGCAGTAGTTGAGGATGCTCAAAGGACGTTAACTTGTAACTGGTAGAAGAACTCAAGTCCATCAACAGTTATCAAAGCGGTTGAAACATGTAAAATGTATCTACCCATAATCCTTGCCGGTCTCAGCTTTGTAGCTTTTCAGGTGACTAACTTTATTGAAATAAGTGTATATAGATTAAAAAAAACATTTTTTATATTTAGCCATTAATTTTTAGATATTCAGATGCCTATTTATAATACGTTGAGTGTTTATATTATTTATATACAGTTTCCGCTTGACAACTATATATGACGCGGAAATTCCTGATATGTATTAGATTCGATAACACGGGCATGACTTTAACACTCAACATGTCACAAGATCTTACCTTTATTCTCTACTGCTGTTTGTAGAAGAATCACAAAAACGAACCAACACCACGGATACATCGTGTAAGTGGCCAAGAACACGAGACGGTTACCTCACTTAATATTTCTCTTCGTGTGTAAGAGATGGTTTTGTATCTCAGCAGTAGACTTTCATTCTCTGTTCTACGTTCTACTCGCGCTACGACTGGTTTCGAAACATCCTAACTACCCCTCCCCTACACGGTAGATTCATTTTGTTTGGGGGGAGGGGGAGGGGGAGGGGGAGGGGGAGGGCTCGTGTGGCAGTAGAATAAGGCGATATCTTCAGTCAATGAGAGAGAAGGTTCAGTAATGTGTGCAGAAGAAGATAGATTTCTATAAGATGGCTGTGAAAAGCTGCCACCTTTGTGTTTGTGGCTTATTTGTCATGGATTCATGAAACGTTTTCAATGCTAAATGTTCTAAACCAACATTCTAATTAAGCTTTTGTCATTGAAAATAATGAAATCATAACGCAATACATGCACCGTCGCATCACTTCAGCCACATTTGATGACAGAAAGATAGAATCTCTTTCACTTGAGAAAATGAAACGTGTAGTAGTAAAAAAATACCATTTGTCACCTTCCAACGGCTAGAGCTTCTTTCAACACTAAAATGTCGTCGCCCTTGCTGATCCAGAAATATTTCAAGGGCAGTGACTGTTACCTAGAAAGCCATCACATATCGTCCTCTTTGGTTTTACCTTATCCTTTATTCTATTATTCTTCAACTTAAGGCAGTTGACTAGTTACCCAATCCACCTATAAGTTTTTGTTATAAACGGATCAGTCCAGCGGTACAACTAAATTGCATTAAGTATTTAGTTTTTTCTCGAACGTTCTTTTCCTTCGCAAAACTCAACATATGCTAAATTACGATTGAATCTAATAACAATTCAATTTTGTCTTTTGACTCTCTTGGAAATGCTTGCAACCCATCAATCAAGGCTTTGCACCATCACGTGACGGCAGCCATGTTAGATTTGCAGGAACAATACCTAATGCCCCGTCCACACTGTGCCGGATAAATTTGAATCCGCAACTTTCACACCGAAACCGAAAAAATAGTTGTCCGTCCACACATGAAAACGGATAAAATGTTTCGCGTCCAAACTAGTCTGATCAGAGGAGGCAAAAACGCTTCATTGCACATCTGAGCATGTGCATCGAAGCTGAAATTGAGCCCGCTGTAAATTTTTAGCCTTCCCGCCATGTTCCCATGACAATCATGATGTCATCGTATTCGAAAAATTTCGGATACGAAATGTTCTCCGTGCACACTAACACGGCTAGCCGGCGTTTTCAGATTGTTCCACTCTGGAGACCGTATTTGAAAAAATTCGTTTTCGGTGAAGAATTGTTCCGGATTCGCCCGGACTAGTGTGGACGGTAGGCCTAACCGAATAAATAAAAATTCGGATTCAAATTTATCCGGCATAGCGTGGACGGGGCCTAAGAAAGAATTCAATTCCCGAGAGCAACTTGAAGAGATTTTATTGTTCTGCCATTTAACCACAGGCAGTCCAGGCTGTATTATGGGCACCGACACGTGATGGTGCAAAACCTCTATTGAATAAATGAAAAGGGATAATACTTTAACACCATGTTCATAAAGAGTACGTAAATAATTTAATGATGTCCTTTCTTTAGTTCAGTGTCTGAGTGCATTTACAAGAGATCTTGAAGTAGCTTGGTCCATATTTGTGTACACTGCGTGAAGTCGAGTTTTCTGCTCAGGAGGTCTGGTACATATGGTCCTCTATCAGTGGTTTGGCCTGGATGAGTGTGGTGGTTTAATGTGGAGAAAAAGCTAGGGGTATGTAGCTCACTTGCTTGTCCTGCTTGTCTGATGCAGATATTCATATGTTTTCTTCTGTCTCATCTAGTTTCTTTTAAGAAAAAATGACTAAAACAATGACATTAAAATGATTGATGTGGGCTTGCTGTAAAAGCTGTGCCACTACAAGGGGGAATTAAATGGAGGAAGGGGGGAGTGAATAGGTCTGAAATTTAGTCCCGATTTCGGATTCAGAGTAAAATTTAAACGGATTGGCGCATCCTGCAAATGCGGCGGATTTCGGATTTATCCATTTCGATTTTTACTCACTATAGAGTGCGGATCAAAGAAACGCCACAGATTTGTAAAACACAATTCAACAATTCACATACCATTCAACTATCAATTTTTTGCGGATTCGGATATGAATAAATGTTTTGCGGATCCGACGGATTCTGGCATTATCAACACCTTACCTTACCACATTACCTTCCTTTACTTCAGTACACTGCTACTGCTATTCTCGCCTGTCTTCAGAGTGTTTTAACTTTCTATCGGTAACTATTGTCATCACACACCCATAGTTGTTTGGGGTAAAAATCGCTTTACCCCCAACTGATATTTGAATTTAACTCTAGCAGTGATTATCGTCTTAGAATCATTTTCTAACAGGATATCCGGCAAATTTTACTCACCCCTTGGTGTAGTTGTAGCTAGGAATATAAGACCAAGAACATAGGTTATACAAACAGTAGTGAGAATGGAGTGAGCAATAGTCAAAACAAATTCGTCCCTGTTCAAAAAGCCGGATACTTTGTACTGGAGCTCCGACCATCAAATCCGAGTTCGTATCTTTACTCACCTTGTGGTATGGACACACGGTATTCTGCTCTGAATCCAGAGCTGGTCTTTGATTCATCCGAACTAAAGACGAACAGTAGTTCACTGTCAGCTGACAACGAAAACGGTACCGTTGAATGAAGGGGAATCGTATGCCACGATCTAAAACTTCCATTGCTTCTTGTAGAGTATCTTTCAGAATATCTCAAAGTGTCGTTGTCATTCAAAGAGACGTTAGTGAAGCGAACTTGCACAGTGTGATTAACAGGGACCATGATCCTCCACGAGCACAGCTGTCCATCCGGGTATTTACCAGGGAAGCCAGGGGACTGGAAAACACCTTCCTTGTCTGTCAGAGTGTAGTTACAACCTAAAATTAAACATTTCTTGATATTAAGTTTGAAAATCAAGCCGTTCCTGTATTTCGATTTGATGATGTAATCTTGTCCCTAATACCATTTATGAACTTGCATAAGGAGCTTTACAATTTTGATAACTTTGAACAGTGCCCTATAAAAATATATAAATATTTGCCAATGGCTAGACGAGTTTGCTGTAGCTTGAATCACCATGTGAAATGACAGCCCCACCTTATTTTTACAGACGTTAAGCATAGCTATAGAGAGTTACAAGTGTACCCGTAGCGATTGTCACATGTCAACCTTTATGCCGGAATATATTTTTAAGAATTTTCGTTTATATTTTTTGCTTGAACACCCAGAGTTTGTTGCAGCCGCGCGGTTTGTTTGTTTACTTATATTTGTGTTGTTGTTGTACGTTGTCACCGAGATTGTTGTAGTTTTTTTGTTGCTTCCAAATTGTTAATGTTTATAGCTATTCGTAATCGAATATGGGCAAAGAACAACTCTTCTTTCCACTTACTTTTATAGTAGCAGTAAAACATCGTAATTCCAATGCGATTTTCAAATTTATATGCTGGTACTTTTCCTTTTGTAACCTTCTCTGTCCGGTACTTGATCCATTCAGTTGTTGCTACCATCCATTTGACTTGTTGACAGTCACGTGACCCATAAGGCAGCAGATAAAAGGGTTTGGTTATCGGTAACGAGATTGGAATCTTCTTGTCACCACTTGTTTGGCAGGCAAAGTACATCTTCATGTATATAAATGATCTCCTAGTCTTCTTGACATACACTCGAAATTTAGTTAATCTATATTCGTCTTTGTTGTTATTTTTCTCGTCATACATAAGAATCGATCCCGGTCTCATGCGATGCAACTTCTCATTTTCGTGCCTGTATACACAATATTGACCTACAAGAAAACATTTAACTATTATAGGAAGAGAAAATGAACTAGGAGAAGGAATCTCTGGTATTCATGCTTGTAACCATAATAGGAACTGTCTGATGCTATTTTTAGAATCACATTTGCCATCGTCCGTTTTTCGTCATTCGCATATTGCGCGCGCTTAACGATGTTTACTCAGTTTTATTTAACATAGGAAACATGACAACACAGGTATGTTATTCTAAAAATAACATCAAAGATTCTAAAATATAAGCATCAAAGATTCTAAAGTAAGCATCAAAGATTCTAAAACGAGCATCAAAGATTCTATAATAAACATCAGAGGTTCTAAAAAGAGCATCAAATATGTAATGTTTAATAAACGAGCAGGAGTGTTTTATCGGGTATAAAACACGAGGCGCAGACGAGTGGTTTTAAACCCGATAAACCACGATCTGCGAGATTATTGAACGGCTTAGAAAACTTATGATGTTTGTTCTCATTGTGTACCGATTTTTTTACGAAATGAACCAAGTTTGATAGAGAAAATCCAAGTTAAAGTTTATGCAAATGAAGACGAATCTTTATCAGATATAAAATCACCTTCATGGTCATGATTTCTATTGTGTTTTCTTCATGAATTATTAATGAGTTTTCTAAATAACAATAGCATCAAAGTTTCAAAAGATAGCATCAAGGAGTGCCCATAACGGGGCACGGGAATTCCTTCTCTTAGCTTATTCACGGCGGGCTAGAAGGGCTAAGAAATGTCTCATTTTGGGAAACAAAATGGCGGATTCATGAATATTGAAAAAAATCATATCTTTTGGTTCCCATATCAGAAATGAACAGGTTTTGCATATTTGAACTCCTCTTGTGCAGTTCTTTCAAATGCACTAGTTAGAGTTTTCCATTGAGGAGTATTTCGATTTTCCGCTAAAATTGAGTACGTCATTTTCCCGCTAAAAATGTCGAAATTCAAAAACGTAAAACGACAGAGTTTTGAGATTTGTTAAACTCTTCAATGTTACTAATATTCGAGAGATTTTAATGAAATACAAAAAAGTTTTGCCAAAATGAGAAGGCCGAGGTTGTTGTGGATATCGACATATCGTGAACGAGTATTATTTCCGAGTATCACATTTTGTCGGGGCTTTGAGTGAGGAAAACAAAATGACTCTGTGTTATGAGGTTTAAAATTTGAATAGTAAGCTCCCTATTCTACGATTGCACTTTACGCCATCGAGGCCATATTGATAATATTCAACAAAAGATTTCTCATTAGCATCCTTTGCAAGCAAAAATAATCTTGATCATGCTTTAGTCTTTTGGGAATGCATGTAACCCATCCATCTTTAGCTGATACTGATACTAGCCTTCCGTGGTTCAAGCTATTTCATAATTTTTAGCATACGGGAACGTGAATAAACACTGCTAGCTGCTATATACAGATTTACCTGATGGCCAAACTTTACCGTCTGTGTTTGTCTTGCTGCAAAAATGTCTCTTCACATTACTGCGAGCAACTTTTCCATCGATGTGTAAAGTTTGTGATCTGTTATTACTCGGATTTTTATTTATTGTGTCTTGGTAAATATATCCCTTGTCATCCCATCCTGCAGGACATCCTGTCCTGGGCTTGAGTAGAGTATATTCACCATAAGGCCATGTTGGCGGTGAGCCTGAGGATAATAGAGGATATGTACAAACAAAATTAGATTATTATAACGCATGCGCGTCGACAGTCTTAGCGGTCAGTCTGAGTAAAGTATATTCACTATAAGGCCATATTGGGCCTGAGGATAACAGAGGATATATTGAAAACAACCCAAGCTATACCCAGAGCCAGGGCTCAGTTGCATAAAGCTCTCTTAAGATTAAGAAGCTAAAAAACACTCGTAAGTATTGTCTTAGTACAATTTCCTATTGTTTTGGAACAATACTTACGGATGCTCTTATCTTAAGAGAGCTTTATGCAACCGGGCCCAGGGTTCTGGCATAATCCATTTTTTGAGACCAGGATTTCTTGGACTTCCAGTATAAGAGCGCATGCGTTAAAAAAGAAAACAATGAAAAAAATATGTTCCCGATTTAAAATTTGTATTTTGATCGTAAGTTATCACAGAACTCTGTTTGAAAGCATGATTTTGATATTGATTATATTTCACTTCCGAAAAATTGCGCATGCGCCAAAAATTGGATTATGCCAGAGCCCTCGTTCTTCGCCGCAGTCCAGAAGAAACGCAGACTCTGGGTACGACATTAGAAATAACATAACTGAATTACTCTAACGCATGCGCGACAGTCTTATTCAGTCTGTCACATAATAAGAGAAACAGTTTTATGGCTTATCAAAATATTGAAGTATTAAAGACTGAATTTATTGCTGTGTCCACTTAAAAATTTAGATTTAAAAACAAACATTTTTTATATTTAGCCATTAATTTTTAGATTTTCAGATGCCTATTTATAATACGTTACGTGTTTATATTATTTATATACGGTTTCCGCTTGACAACTATATATGACGCGGAAATCCCTGATATGCATTAGATTCGATATTACGGGAATGACTTTAACACTCGACATATTACAAGATCTTACCTTTATTCTCTACTGCTGTGTGTAGAAGAATCACAAAAACGAATGAACACCACGGATACATCGTGTAAGTGGCCAAGAGCACGAGACGGTCACCTCAATTAATATTTCTTTTCTTGTAAGATGTGGTTTTGTATCTCAGCAGTAGACTTTCACTCTCTATTGTACGTACTACTTTTCCTACTTCTGGTTTCGAATCATCATAACTACCCCTCCCCTACACCGTAGATTCATTTTCATGGGGGGTGGGGCAGGGCTCGTGTGGCAGTAGAATAAGGCGATATCTTCAGTCAATGAGAGAGAAGGTTCGGGAATGCGTGCGGAAGATAAATTTCTATAAGATGGCTTTGAAAAGCTGCCACCTTTGTGTTTGTGGCTTATTTGTCATGGATTCATGAAACGTTTTCAATACTAAATGTTCTAAACCAACATTCTAATTAAACTTTTGTCATTGAAAATAATGAAATCATAACGCAATACATGCACCGTCGCATCACTTCAGCCACATTTGATGACAGAAAGATAGAATCTCTTTCACTTGAGAAAATGAAACGTGTAGTAGTAAAAAAATACCATTTGTCACCTTCCAACGGCTAGAGCTTTTTTCAACACTAAAATGTCGTCGCCCTTGCTGATCCAGAAATATTTCAAGGGTAGTGACTGTTATCCAGAAAGCCATCACATAGCGTCCTTTTCGGTTTTACCTTATGCTTTATTCTATTATTCTTCAACTTCAATGCAATGGGAGTTGACTAATTACCCAATACACCTCCCCTGATGATTCCAGCGGTACGACTAAATTGCATTACCTATTTTATATTTTCTCGATCGTTCTTTTCCTTCGCAAAACTCAATATATGCTAAATTAGGATTGAATTTAATAACAATTCAAATTTGTCTTTTGACTCTCTTGGAAATGCTTTCAACCCATCAATCAAGGCTTTGCACCATCACGTGACGGCAACCATGTTAGATGGCAGGAACAATACCTAAAGGGTTTAGACGGTACGATTTTCGCCTACAACTATCGTATACAACACGCTCGCGTCTGTCGTAGGCGAGTTGTAGGCTTGATTTACACGCTACGACTCGAGATGTAGGATGGCGCAAGCGTGTTGTATACGATAGTTGTAGGCGAAAATCGTAACGTCTAAACCGGCCGTAAGAAAGAATTCAATTCCCGAGAGCAAAGAGATTTTTTTGTTCTGTCATCTAACCACAGGCAGTCCAAGCTGTATTATGGGCACCGACACGTGGTGGTGCAAAACCTCTATTGAACAAACATAAAAGAATAACACTTTAACACCATGTTCTTAAAGAGTACGTAAATAATTTAACGATGTCCTTTCTTTAGTTGTTAGAGTGCATTTACAAGAGATCTTGAAGTAGCTTGGTCCATATTTGTGTACACTGCGTGAAGTCGAGTTCTTCTGCTCAGGAGGCCTGGTACATATGGTCCTCTATCAGTGGTTTGGCCTGGATGAGTGTGGTGGTTCAGTGTGGAGAAAAATGGGTATGTAGCTCACTTGCTTGTCCTGCTTGTCTGATGCAGATATTCATATGTTTTCTTCTGTCTCATCTAGTTTCTTTTCAGAAAAAATAACTACAATAATAACATTAAAATGATTGATGTGGGCTTCCTGTGAAAGCTGTGACACTATAAGGGAGAATTAAAGGGTGGAAGGGGAGAGTGAATTGGTTCACGGATTGGCGGGTTTCGCAAATGATTTAGTCCCGATTTCGAATTCAGAATAAAATTTTAACGGATTGGCGCTTCCTGCAAATGCGGCGGATTTCGGATTTATCCATTTCTCTTGTCCGGATTTCGATTTTTACTCACTATAGAGTGCGGATCAAAGAAACGCCACAAATTTATAAAACACAATTCAGCAATTCACATACCATTCAACTATCAATTTTTTTGCGGATTCGGATATGAATAAATGTTTTACGGATCCGACGGATTGTGGCATTATCAACAATTACCTTATGATACAAATGTATTACCTTCCTTTACTTCAGTACACTGTCACTGCTATTCTCGCCTGTCTTCAGGGTGTTTCAACTTTCTATCGGTAACTATTGTCATCACACACCCAGAGTTGTTTGGGGTAAAAATCGCTTTACCCCCAACTGATATTTGAATTTAACTCAAAATATTAGGTTAAAAATCTTTATCCCATATTTTGGCTGAAGCGTATTACAGGTGATTGTTTACGCCTTGCTTGAAGTTAAATTGAAAGGGTAAAGGTTGCCAGCTGTTTTGGGTGAGTTTCACCTATAGTTAAGTAACATTTACCCTTCATTTTATCAACTCTTTATATTTTATTTGAGGTATTAGATACCTTTGGCATCCCCTCTTCCCCGAGAAGGTTCATCGACATTAACACATTTTGAATTAATTTTCAAAATTTGCCTTGAAGACTTCACTTCTCCTTAGCTACCAATATCCCACCTAATTACAAATTAGTTCTTACTTGTTATGTGAAAGACCGACCATTTTCTAAAATGATACTTTTAACCAATCAATTATTACTCACCGCTCGATGCAGACCAAGATGTTTTAGACGCCATTGTTGTTGCATCGGTGGACATTGTAGGTGTATCAGTAGGTGTAGTTAAAGCTATGGATATATAACAACAAGAACACACTTGTTGTTTTTCTGGCGGGTGAAGTGAATATCGGACTGAGCCACTTAGTTCTCTGGGAACCACTGCAAAATCGAGCTTCTCGTGGAGTGGAGGTGAAAAGCTAACTAGTATTACTTCCGCTGTGGCAAACTTTGGGAAATTAACCTCATAATCACTGCTCTAGCAGTTATTATCGTCTTAGAGTCATTTTCTAACAGGATATTCGGCAAATTTTATTCACCCCTTGGTGTAGTTGTAGCTAGGGATATAAGACCAAGAATATAGGTTATACAAACAGATAGTGAAAATGGAGTGAGCAATAGCCAAAACAAATTCGTCCCTGTTCAAAAAGAATACTTTGTACTCGAGCTCCGACCATCAAACCCATAAGTTCGTATCTTTACTCACCTTGTGGTATGGACACACGGTATTCTGCTCTGAATCCAGAGCTGGTCTTTGATTCATCCGAACTAAAGACGAACAGTAGTTCACTGTCAGCTGACAACGAAAACGGTACCGTTGAATGAAGGGGAATCGTATGCCACGATCTAAAACTTCCATTGCTTCTTGTAGAGTATCTTTCAGAATATCTCAAAGTGTCGTTGTCATTCAAAGAGACGTTAGTGAAGCGAACTTGCACAGTGTGATTAACAGGGACCATGATCCTCCACGAGCACAGCTGTCCATCCGGGTATTTACCAGGGAAGCCAGGGGACTGGAAAACACCTTCCTTGTCTGTCAGAGTGTAGTTACAACCTAAAATTAAACATTTCTTGATATTAAGTTTGAAAATCAAGCCGTTCCTGTATTTCGATTTGATGATGTAATCTTGTCCCTAATACCATTTATGAACTTGCATAAGGAGCTTTACAATTTTGATAACTTTGAACAGTGCCCTATAAAAATATATAAATATTTGCCAATGGTTAGACGAGTTTGCTGTAGCTTGAATCACCATGTTAAATGACAGCCCCACCTCATTTCTACAGACGTTAAACATAGATATAGAGAGTTACAAGTGTATCCATAGTGATTGTCACATGTCAACCCCTTTATGCAGGAATATATTTCAAAAACTTTTCGTTTATATTTTTTGCTTGAACACCCAGAGTTTGTTGCAGCCGCGCGGTTTGTTTGTTTACTTATGTTTGTGTTGTTGTTAGATTGTTGTAGTTTTTTTGTTGCTTCCAAATTGTCATTGTTTATAGCTATATGTTATCGAGTATGGGCAAAGAGTCACTCTTTTTCCCACTTACTTTCATAATAGCAGTAAAACATCGTAATTCCATTGTTATTTTCGAGTTGATATGCCGGTACCGTTCCATTTATAACGTTCTCTGTCTGGTACTTGATCCATTCAGTTGTTGCTACCATCCATTTGACTTGTTGACAGTCACGTGACCCATAAGGCAGCAGATAAAATGGTTTGGTTATCGGTAACGAGATTGGAATATTTTTGTTCCCACTTGTGTAGCATTGAAAGTAAAATTCGATGTGTTTTTTTTTGTCCATTGGAGTTTTCATCATAATAATCAACGAAGGAACTAGTGTATTTTACTGCGTCTTTGTTGTCAGTATGTTCACCAGTCATTTTAATTGACCCAGATGAAAAGGTTTTATTCCCGTATATGCAGTATTGACCTACAACAGGAAAATATTGTCTATAAATCGCTTATTACACTTTCAAACAATCATGCAGAGCTGAAACTGAGATTTCTAGGCAAACTTACCTTGTGGCCAAGCTAATGAGCCTTTCTCCTGTTTTAATACAGAAAGATCTAACTACATAATAAGAAGCAACGTAACCATCAATATGGAGAATCCTTGATCTGTTATTACTCCCCTTACTTTTGGTATCTTGTAAAATCCAGGCTTTGTCTTTCCCGACTTAGTTGGACAACCAGTTTTAGGCTTGAGTAGAACGTACTCACCACCAGGCCATTGGGTCAAACCTGTAACGCAATAATTGTGAACTTTAATTTTGTGGTTGTTTTTGAGGCTAAACAAATGATAATGTCATCCAACATGGCTGCCGGATTCCACCCTTAGTAACATGAGTACAGCAGAGCTGAATAACGTAGGCACATGCGCCAAATCATTAGTAGAAGTAACATGCAATCTTGTCCCAAGAACCTGCATTTCTCCTGGTCAACACCAAGAAACGGCATGGTGCTGTCTGGTGATAACGAAGGTTCTCGCACCATCATGTTGTTAATAAACAAATTCAAGGTAACTGACACCGAAATATTGGTCGAAATTTCCTGAGAAAGCAACTCAAAATAAAAAACAAATAGACAAGACTAGAAAGAGAGACTGGGTTTGTAACCTAGTGAAACCAACCTCCAGGTGTCCACCGACTTATCTTGAAAGTTTTGCTTAAATGTTTTAATGCCATTTACTAAATAAACGTTGACCATAGAGTGACCACAGTAAATCCGTGAAACTTTAGTAATACTAAATAGCACAATTTCATGCAGATTCCATTGTTTCCTATTGTTTAATTAGCACTGTTTTGTACTATTTAGTAAATAGTGTTTCACGGATTAATTGTTTGCACTCTATCTTTTAAAGTCCTGTACATCTCTCGTGATTCATTTTACTGAAGGAATGGCTAATGGTTATATCGTGGGTATGTTATAATTTTATCAGGTTGTTTATATTAGGGAAATGCTTCTTTAAGTTGGTGCTGAACAATAAACTGACATCATCTATGCATTTTTGACAGCTGATGGCAGAATAACTTTTAAAATAGCGTATCTTTCTAAAGTTACCCGAGTAGTTCAGTGATGCATTGATCTGATTGACTATCATTTCTCTACTTAACATCGATTAGACCAACTGAAAATGTTTTTGTTGCATGTTGAGTAGAGCAAAAGACACTAATGTGTCGAAACATGCACTTCCTCTGCATGTTAATCATAGAATCTATTCTAAACTGTTATCTTAAATTAAGTTATTATTCTATTATTATTAGACCCTATTATTTTATTAGTTTAGAATAAGCTAATACAATATAATAAGTTCCTGATCTTATTTAAGCAAAAAATTCTTAAATTTATTTTTCAGATTTCAATTTCCACTAATTCAAAACTAATGTCGCATAAATAGATGGATGTCTCCATTTCGGTAATTGTCCAATCTAAGTTTGCCTCGACGAATTTGGACGAGCCTTTATCTTCCTGTGGGTGATTTTTCTAGGAGCAGATTAAATATGGCTTACCTTTCACGTAGCTTTCTCGTAGAAGAATTACAAGCACCACAGAATACCACACCTGTACAGAACACATTATAGTACCGAACTCATTAAATTGCTTCTGAAACCATTCGAGTCATTTGAGGTAATTAGTCATCACGCGGAATTCATTTTCGACCTCCTCTGAAAGGCTGAAGTAACGTAAACGCGTATAATCGTCCCCTTCCTCGAGAAGATTTTTTTTACAAGGGTGGGGATCAGGATCAGAGGATCTCAAAATTTAAAAGAACAGATTTACATTTTACACTTGCTGATAGAAATTCACACACACAGCGATGTTTAATTCCTACCAAGTAGCATTAGTGGATTTCTTCAAGATTTTTTTGAGATAATATAATTATATCCAAATTGTTATATCACCAGCCTCACCCCCTTGGGTATTTTTGTTCCAGGAAGTGGTAAAAAAAAAAACGGTTTCGTGTGTGAGTGCGAATCATCACGTCACGACATATTTCAGTTTCAATTTATTTACAGCGTAAATGAAAATATTAAATGCAAATTTTTGAAAAGTAAAGTTATATTTAGCTTTCGTTTACAGCATAATTGTCGAAGCATTTTAATTAAGAATCCGTATCTAGAAAAGATGTACTATAGACTACAGAAAACCAACCTATACACTTGGTCACGTCTTCCTTATTAAAATTCATTTTTTATTCAGTCTTATCATGTAACTGTAACTCTATCCAGCTGATCTGAGATTGTGAAGTAGAAATGACGTCGCTGTAAAACTGAGGTTCATGAAGCCTGTGAAAATTGACCAGCAAAAAATAAAAACCTGTCCACTATTGCAATAAAAATATAGAGTGAAGACATTTAACCTGTGAAATAAAAATTATTAGTCAACATGTAATAGTCAAATAAACACAAAAGAAAACAATGGAATTAGGGTCTACTAATGTGTGTTAGTCAAATATCTATTTCACGGGTTTAATGACTTAACTCTAAAACTCCTTAGTTATTGTGTTACTGTTATCAACCTCTTATTAGCAAAGTGATTTTTTTTATTTGGTAACCTAGAAATCCATAATTTCACAGAGAAAAAGTGGCACCTCAGTTTTGCAAATTTTCTTGCTTTTGATAGGCTAACATTTTCTGTCACAATCAGCTGTATATAGGTATGCTATCCTTTTATATTTTAGCATAGTTAATGGAGCGAAATGGTTGGGAAACCTACTACTCCATGTTTTTGTTCGTCTTTATCCATTGTTATATATGACGTTGACCGTGCACAGTGAAGGAAAAGTTGCTCCATTTGTTCACAGTATTCGGAAATATAGAATTTTTTTACCCTTAAAAATCGTTAAAATAAATAATCGCTAAAATAATCGCTAAAATATGTATCATTTGTTAATTAATCCTATATGATTAATATTAATTGTTTATTGAAAATGAAATTGCCCTCAGTTTCAATGCTTTCTTATTTATCATCTAGTAATTTAACTGTATCTGCGCGGAAGTATTTATCCGCATGATTTTGGTCATGGAATGAAAGTTTTCACTTTCAAAGTGTTCATACATGAAAATAATAAGGAAATAAGTATTTTCAGCCATACTTGCTTTGGTTCCTTGTGCACGGTCAGTAGCACGTGATGGCAAAACAATAGCTTTGTTCTATGGCGTTTCAAACCATTCTACTCCATTAACTATGATTTTAGCATCAAAATGTCAATACATAGATCAGAGAAAGTAAAAGTAACATTTTTATAATCAGACGTTCTTTTAGGCTTTGCATAACTTTCCTGGTGGAACCAGAATGTTTCCTTTTGGAACGCCTGGGTTAAAGTTGTTCTAAGTCAGATTACTGTTAGTCCTGTATCACCTTTTTATAAAGGCTTTAGTTCTCTTAGAAATCAATTGTGAATTAACACGGCTAATTAGGCCTTGAATAACTTTGATAGCAGCACAATATCTAACAGGTTTCTAACTTATAACTTTTCTTATGGAACATCTGGGTTTAGTTAGTTCTAAGGCATATTTTTAAAAATTCCCGTATCACTTTGACAAAACTTTGATTAGTACAGTAACAATGCAACATGCATACCAAGGTTTGGATCAAAGAGATCTAATGTGAAATAAGTCTTTTATGTACAAAAGTTCAATCGACATCCTCGTAGGTTGGATCTTCTGCCAGGCCTACATTATTAGGGTCAGGTCCTTCTAACACATGGTACAGAGGGTTAGGGCCACTATCTTTAACAGACTCTGATTCCCTCGATTCTGAAGTTGGTTGGTCTTCAGGCATTCCATTATTAGTATCAGGTCTTTCTAAGACATGGTACAAAGGATTAGGGCCACTATCATTAACAGCCTCCGACTCCCTCGATTTTGAAGTTGGTTGCTTTTCAGGCATTCCATTATTAGTATCAGGTACTTCTAACACATGGTACAAAGGGTTAGGGCCACTATCTTTAACAGCCTCTGATTCCTTCGTTTCTGAATTTGGTTTGTCCTCTGGTATTCCATTATTAGTATCAGGTCCTTCTAAGATATGGTACAAAGGATTAGGGCCACTATCCTTAACAGCCTCCGATTCCCTCGTTTCTGACTGGCTTGGACATGATCTCTTTTTAGGATCATGTATTTCAGATACTAAGTACAAAGGATTGTGGTCACTACCTTCAACAGACCCTGATTTCTTGGCTTCTGAGTTTTTCGAATTTCGATTTACGATCGCTTTGTTCAATTTCTCGCATTCAATATTTTCATATTCCGGTGTTTCACGTGACAAGGACTGGTGCATACTAGAGTCGTCACCTATGTTTAGTGCTGTGGCAGTTTCATTAGGTGCATTTAGTAAGACGTCTCCTCTACGGGATAAAAAGAAACACGCCTTATTTTTAGCACAACGATCAAATATATTTTTGGGGCTTGATGAAGCGCCTAGTACATAAATCAAAATTTTACCTTTCGTATGTTGGATTCATTACTGAGCGATCGACGACTCCTTCTGTATCTCTGTGTTAAAATAAAAGCGGTTAACTGAATATTGCTACAGAAACGTCTGAATGATATTCTCTCAGTGCGAGAAAAAAGTAGATCCTACCGTTTTGAGTTCCTGGCACGGCTTCTAGTTCTTCTGATCCTATATGAGTGAAATCAAATTTTACACAATCAGTGTGCGAAATCATGTAAAACAGCCTGTAAAGTTTTAGCTTTTATCCTATAGATTGACACTCCGCACCGAGATAGTGTGAAGTACTTTATACTCTATTGTCCGCACCTAATTAATGTACAGATTACGCAAGATAATGTTTTAGCTGACGACATCAATGGAGAGACTATACCCGCCCTCCAGACCGTACGTACAGCTTATGTCTTTAGTGCACTAACTGCAACTGCATCATGAGGTCAAAAATCATCTAATCAATTGATAGGATGCATTTTTTCCACGGCTACGACAAGGGTTTTGAACACATACCCTCCATCACAACGTACCCAGCCAGCATACCTGCACTGATTTATGATCATGATGAGAAGAACAACTCCAATCAGCAAACAAACTGCAGGTATCACGATGACAACGATTCCTTTCTTTCCACTGCTGAAAGGGGAATGTTTCAAGGATTCTGCATTAGACTTGTCGTCTTGATGTCTTGGTTGTGGTGTTGATGCTTTTGTACTACTTATCTTGATGGTACTTGATTTTAGTTCAGTCGTAAAAACGTTTCTCTTAGACGAAGGCGTTGAGGAAGGTGTTGATGGTGTTGTGACAGGCACTGTAGGAATACAGCAAGAATATAGGCTATGAACATGAGGGGGAAATTCTTCAGTAAGGTCTGTGATCCCCATTCCAATAATTTTCCTGAATGCAATCAATCATCATAATTAGCTTTTCACGGTTCTTCGAATTCGCCCAGCATATCTACTCACCTTGTGGTATAAACAGACGATATTTTGCTCTGAATCCAGAGTTGTAGTTTGTTTCATCCGAACGAAAGACGAACCGTAAATCACTGTTTGCTGACAATGTAAAGGGTACCGTGGTATTAAGGGAAATGGTATACCACGATCTAGGACCGCCATTGATCCTTTTAGAATATCTCAAAGAGTCGTTATCATTCAAAGAGAAGTAAGTGAAACGAACACGTAGGGTGTGATTATCAGGGACCATAATCCTCCACGAGCACAGCTGTCCATCCGGGTATTTACCAGGGAATCCAGGGGACTTGAATGTACCTTTCTTGTCTCTCAATATGTACTTGCAGCCTAAAGAATGATAAATATAATTTTTAGACTGTAAAAATTTAAATTTTCAAATGTAAAGCATTTTACTTTTTGCAACTTACTTTCATAATAGCAGTAGAACATGGTGATTCCCTGATGCTTTCTGTGCCCAAGCTCATGATATGGCACTTCTCCATAAGTCTGTTTACCACTTTTCTTGATATAGTTCCGTGTGTGGTACTTGATCCATTCAGTAGTTGCTACCATCCATTTGACTTGTTGACAGTCACGTGACCCATAAGGCAGCAGATAAAAGGGTTTGGTTATCGGTAACGAGATTGGAATCTTTTTGTCACCACTTGTTTGACAGGCAAAGTACAACTTCATGTATATAAATGATCTCCTAGTCTTCTTGACATACACTCGAAATTTAGTTAATTTATATTCAACATTGTTGTTATTTTTCTCGTCATACATAAGAATCGATCCCGATCTCATGCGATGCAACTTCTCTTTTTCGTGCATGTATACACAATATTGTCCTACAACATAACATATAACTATTATAGGAAGAGAAAATGAACTAAGAGAAGGAATCTCTGGTATTCATGCTTGTAACCATGATAGGAACTGTTTGATGCTATTTTTAGAATCACATTTGCCATCGTCCGTTTTTCTGCATTCGCATACTGCGCGCGCTTAACGATGTTTACTCACGTTTCATTTAACATAGGAAAACATGACAAAACAAGTTTTAGCGTCAAAGATTCTAAAATAAGGATCAAATATATAACAATAGCATCAAGGAGTGCCCATAGCGAGGCACTGGAATTCCTTCTCTTAGCTTATTTTCTCTGGATTATAGGGTAACGCCGAGATTGTTGTCGATATCGAAATATCGTGAACGAGTATTATGCCCAAGTATCACATTTTGTCGGGGCTTTGAGTGAGAAAAACAAAATGACTCTGTGTTATGAGGTTTAAGTTTTGAATAGGAAGTTCCCTATCATACAAATAATATTCAGCAAAAAACATTCTCATCATTAGCATCCTTTGCAAGCAAAAAAAGTCTTGGTCATGCTTTTATCTTTTGGGAATGTATGCAACCCATCCATCTTTACCTGATACTGATACTAGCCTACCGTGGTTTAGGCTATTTCATAATTTTCGCATACGAGAACGTAAATAAACACTGCTAGTTGCTATATATAAACTGACCTGATGGCCAAACTTCACCGTCTTTGTTTGTCTTGCTGCAAAAATGTCTCTTCACATGACTGCGAGCAACTTTTCCATCGATGTGTAAGGTTTGTGATCTGTTATTACTTGGGTTTGTATCTATTGTGTCTTGGTAAAGATATCCCTTGTCATCCCATCCTGCAGGACATCCTGTCCTGGGCTTGAGAAGAGTATACTTACCATAAGGCCATGTGGGCGGTGAGCCTGAGGATAATAGAGGATATATATAAACAACGTTAAATTATTATAACGCATGCGCGTCGACAGTCTGAACGGTCAGTCTGAGTAAAGTATATTCACTATAAGGCCATATGTGGGGCCTGAGGATAACGGAGGATATATTGAAACAACACAAGCTATACCCAGAGCCAGGGCCCAGTTGCATAAAGCTCTCTTAAGATTAAGAAGCTAAAAAACACTCGTAAGTATTGTCTTAGTACAATTTCCTATTGTTTTGGAACAATACTTACGGATGCTCTTATCTTAAGAGAGCTTTATGCAATTTTTTGAGACCAGGATTTCTTGGACTTCCAGTATAAGAGCGCATGCGTTAAAAGGGAAAAAAATGAAAAAAATATGTTCCCGATTTAAAATTTGTATTTTGATCGTAAGTTATCACAGAACTCTGTTTGAAAGCATGATTTTCATATTGATTATATTTCACTTCCGAAAAATTGCGCATGCGCCAAAAATTGGATTATGCCAGAGCCCTCGTTCTTCGCCGCAGTCCAGAAGAAACGTAGGCTGTTGGTACGAGATTAGAAATAACATAACTGAATTACTCTAACGCATGCGTGACAGTCTTATTCAGTCTGTCACGTAATAAGAGAAACAGTTTTATGGCTTATCAAAATATTGAAGTATTAAAGACTGAATTTATTGCTGTGTCCACTTAAGCATTTAGATTTTTAAAAAAACATTTTTTATATTAGGCATTAATTTTTAGATTTTCAGATGCCTATTTATAATACGTTGAGTGTTTATATTATTTATATACGGTTTCCGCTTGACAACTATATATGACGCGGAAATCCCTGATATGTATTAGATTCGATATTACGGGAATGACTTTAACACTCGACATGTCACAAGATCTTACCTTTATTCTCTACTGCTGTTTGTAGAAGAATCACAAAAACGAATGAACACCACGGATACATCGTGTAAGTGGCTTGGAACACGAGACGGCCACCTCACTTAATATTTCTCTTCGTGTGTAAGAGTTGGTTGTGTATCTCAGCAGTAGACTTTCATTCTCTGTTCTACGTTCTACTCGCGCTACGACTGGTTTCGAAACATCCTAACTACCCCTCCCCTACACGGTAGATTCATTTCGTTTGGGGGGGAGGGGGAGGGGGAGGGGGAGGGCTCGTGTGGCAGTAGAATAAGGCGATATCGTCAGTAAATGAGAGAGAAGGTTCAGTAATGTGTGCAGAAGACGATAGATTTCTATAAGATGGCTTTGAAAAGCTGCCACCTTTGTGTTTGTGGCTTATTTGTCATGGATTCATGAAACGTTTTCAATACTAAATGTTCTAAACCAACATTCTAATTAAACTTTTGTCATTGAAAATAATGAAATCATAACGCAATATATGCACCGTCGCATCACTTCAGCCACATTTGATGACAGAAAGATATAATCTCTTTCACTTAAGAAAATGAAACGTGTAGTAGTAAAAAATACCATTTGTCACCTTCCAACGGCTAGAGCTTCTTTCAACACTAAAATGTCGTCGCCCTTGCTGATCCCAGAAGTATTTCAAGGGTAGTGACTGTTATCCAGAAAGCCATCACATAGCTTCCTTTTTGGTTTTACCTCATCCTTTATTCTATTATTCTTCAACTTCAATGCAATGGGAGTTGACTAGTTACCCAATACACCTCCCCTGATGATTTCAGCGGTACGACTAAATTGCATTACCTATTTTATATTTTCTCGATCGTTCTTTTCCTTCGCAAAACTCAACATATGCTAAATTAGGATTGAATTTAATAACAATTCAATTTTGTCTTTTGACTCTCTTGGAAATGCTTGCAACCCATCAATCAAGGCTTTGCACCATCACGTGACGGCAGCCATGTTAGATTTGCAGGAACGATACCTAAGAAAGAATTCAATTCCCGAGAGCAACTTGAAGAGATTTTATTGTTCTGCCATCTAACCACAGGCAGTCCAAGCTGTATTATGGGCGCCACCGACACGTGATGGTGCAAAACCTCTATTGAACAAATGAAAAGGAATAACACTTTAACACCATGTTCTTAAAGAGTACGTAAATAATTTAATGATGTCCTTTCTTTAATTGTCAGAGTGCAATTACAAGAGATCTTGAAGTAGCTTGGTCCATATTTGTACACTGCGTGAAGTCGAGTTCTTCTGTTCAGGAGGCCTGGTACATATGGTCCTCCATCAGTGGTTTGGCCTGAATGAGTGTGGTGGTTTAATGTGGAGAAAAAGGGGTATGTTGCTCACTTGCTTGTCCTGCTTGTCTGATGCAGATATTCTTATGTTTTCTTCTGTCTCATCTAGTTTCTTTTAAGAAAAATAACTAAAATAATAACATTAAAATGATTGATGTGGGCTTCCTGTGAAAGCTGTGTCACTACAAGGGGAAATTACAGGGAGGAAGGGGGAGTGAATAGGTCTACGGATTGGTGGGTTTCGCAAATGATTTAGTCCCGATTTCGGATTCAGAGTAAAATTTAAACGGATTGGCGCATCCTGCAAATGCGGCGGATTTCGGTTTTATCCATTTCTTTACGGATCGACGGATTGTGGCATTATCAACAATTACCTTATGATACTAATGTTTTACCTTCCTTTAATTGAGTACACTGTCACTGCTATATTCTCGCCTGTCTTCATAGTGTTTTAACTTTCTATGAGTAACTATTGTCATCACACACCCAGAGTTGTTTGGGGTAAAAATCGCTTTACCCCCGAATGATATTTGAATTTAACTCAAAATATTAGGTTGAATATTTTGGCTGAAGCGTATTATAGGTGATCGTTTAACACCTTCCTTGAAGTTAAACCTGCTTTACCCAAAATGAAAGGGTAAAGGTTGTCAGCTGTTTTGGGTGAGTTTCACCTATAGTTAAGTAACATTTACCCTTCATTTTATCATCTCTTTATATTTTATTTGAGGTATTAGATACCTTTGGCATCCCCTCTTCCCCGAGAAGGTTCATCGACATTAACACATTTTGAATTAATTTTCAAAATTTGCCTTGAAGACTTCACTTCTCCTTGGCTACCAATATCCCACCTAATTACAAATTAGTTCTTACTTGTTACGTGAAATACCATTTTCTAACTTTTAACCAATCAATTCTTACTCACCGCTCGGTGCAGACCAAGATGTTGTAGACGCCATTGTTGTTGTATCGGTGGACATTGTAGGTATTTCTGTAGGCGTAGTTAAAGCTATTGATATAAGAACAAGAACACACTCAGATTATTTTTAACAATTATTCGTCGAAAGCGAAGTGAATATCGGACTGAGCCACTTAGTTCTCTGGGAACCACTGCAAAATCGAGCTTCTCGTGGAATGGAGGTGAAAAGCTAACTAGTATTACTTCCGCTGTGGCAAACTTTGGGAAATTAACATCATAATCACTGCTCTAGCAGTTATTATCGTCTTAGAGTCATTTTCTAACAGGATATTCGGCAAATTTTATTCACCCCTTGGTGTAGTTGTAGCTAGGGATATAAGACCAAGAATATAGGTTATACAAACAGATAGTGAAAATGGAGTGAGCAATAGCCAAAACAAATTCGTCCCTGTTCAAAAAGAATACTTTGTACTCGAGCTCCGACCATCAAACCCATAAGTTCGTATCTTTACTCACCTTGTGGTATGGACACACGGTATTCTGCTCTGAATCCAGAGCTGGTCTTTGATTCATCCGAACTAAAGACGAACAGTACGTCACTGTCGCTTAGCAAGGTAAACGGTACCGATAAATTAAGGGGAATCGTATGCCACGATCTAAAACTTCCATTGCTTCTTGT
The DNA here is from genome assembly GCF_029948245.1 of Actinia tenebrosa. NCBI lineage: Eukaryota > Metazoa > Cnidaria > Anthozoa > Actiniaria > Actiniidae > Actinia > Actinia tenebrosa. The sequence goes on along the minus strand of NW_028292575.1, from coordinate 5,963,167 downwards.
AGAGTATCTTTCAGAATATCTCAAAGTGTCGTTGTCATTCAAAGAGACGTTAGTGAAGCGAACTTGCACAGTGTGATTAACAGGGACCATGATCCTCCACGAGCACAGCTGTCCATCCGGGTATTTACCAGGGAAGCCAGGGGACTGGAAAACACCTTTCTTGTCTGTCAGAGTGTAGTTACAACCTGAAATTAAACATTGTTGATATTAAGCTTGAACGTCAACCCCGTTGCTGTATTTCGATTTGATGATGTAATCTCGTCCCTAATACCATTTATGAACTTGCATAAGGAGCTTTACAATTTTGATAACTTTGAACAGTGCCCTATAAAAATATATAAATATTTGCCAATGGTTAGACGAGTTTGATGTAGCTTGAATCACCATGTGAAATGACAGCCCCACCTTATTTTTACAGACGTTAAGCATAGCTATAGAGAGTTACAAGTGTACCCGTAGCGATTGTCACATGTCAACCTTTATGCCGGAATATATTTTTAAGAATTTTCGTTTATATTTTTTGCTTGAACACCCAGAGTTTGTTGCAGCCGCGCGGTTTGTTTGTTTACTTATATTTGTGTTGTTGTTGTACGTTGTCACCGAGATTGTTGTAGTTTTTTTGTTGCTTCCAAATTGTTAATGTTTATAGCTATTCGTAATCGAATATGGGCAAAGAACAACTCTTCTTTCCACTTACTTTTATAGTAGCAGTAAAACATCGTAATTCCAATGCGATTTTCAAATTTATATGCTGGTACTTTTCCTTTTGTAACCTTCTCTGTCCGGTACTTGATCCATTCAGTTGTTGCTACCATCCATTTGACTTGTTGACAGTCACGTGACCCATAAGGCAGCAGATAAAATGGTTTGGTTATCGGTAACGAGATAGGAATCTTTTTGTTCCCACTTGTGTAGCATTGAAAGTAAAATTCGATGTGTTTTTTTTGTCTATTGGAGTTTTCATTATAATAATCAACGAAGGAACTAGTGTATTTTACTGCGTCTTTGTTGTCAGTGTGTTCACCAGTCATTTTGATTGACCCAGATGAAAAGGTTTTATTCCCGTATATGCAGTATTGACCTACAACAGGAAAATATTGTCTATAAACCGCGTATTATACTTTCGAACAATCATGCAGAGCTGAAACTGAGATTTCTTGGCAAACGTACCTTGTGGCCAAACTGATGAGACTTCCGTTCCTGTTCTGATACAGAAAGATCTAACTACATAATAAGAAGCAACGTAACCATCAATATGAAGAATCCTTGATCTGTAATTACTCCCCTTACTTTTGGTATCTTGTAAAATCCAGGCTTTGTCTTTCCACTTAGTTGGACAACCATTTTTAGGCTTGATTAGAACGTACTCACCACCTGGCCATTGGGTCGAATCTGTACTAACGCAAAAAATCCTTAAATTTAGGTTAAAAATCTTTACCCCATATTTTGGCTGAAGTGATTACAGGTGATCGTTTACACCTTCCTTGAGGTTGAAGCTGCTGTACCCAAAATAAAAGGGTAAGGTTTGCCAGCTTATTCTCTCTCCAAAGGGTATATATTATTTCAATAAAGTTAGTCACCAAAACCTAGAAAGCTGTGATCGTCGAGAATCATGGGAAGTATTTTATATCCAACAAGTAAAGCTTTTGACAAAAACTGCAGCAGTTGAGGATACTCAGAGGAGGGGAACTTATAGCTGGTAGAAGATCTTAAGTCCATCAACAGTTATCAAGCGGTTGAAACATGTAAAATGTATCTACCCATAATCCTTGTCGGTCTCAACTTTGTAGCTTTTCAGGTGACTAACTTTATTCAAATAAGTATATATCGATCTAAACAGAATTGGAGTTATCCCACCTAATTACAAATTAGTTCTTACTTGTTAGGTGAAAGACCATTTTCTAACTTGATACTTTTAACCAACTAATTCTTATACTCACCGCCCGGTGCAGACCAAGATGTTGTAGACACTATTGTTGTTGTATCGGTAGACATTGTAGGTATTTCTGTAGGCGTAGTTAAAGCTATTGATATAAGAACAAGAACACACTCAGATTATTTTTAACAATTATTCGTCGAAAGCGAAGTGAATATCGGACTGAGCCACTTAGTTCTCTGGGAACCACTGCAAAATCGAGCTTCTCGTGGAATGGAGGTGAAAAGCTAACTAGTATTACTTCCGCTGTGGCAAACTTTGGGAAATTAACCTTATAATCACTGCTCTAGCAGTTATTATTGTCTTAGAATCATTTTCTAACAGGATATCCGGCAAATTTTACTCACCCCTTGCTGTAGTTGTAGCTAGGAATATAAGACCAAGAACATAGGTTATACAAACAGTAGTGAGAATGGAGTGAGCAATAGTCAAAACAAATTCGTCCCTGTTCAAAAAGCCGGATACTTTGTACTGGAGCTCCGACCATCAAATCCGAGTTCGTATCTTTACTCACCTTGTGGTATGGACACACGGTATTCTGCTCTGAATCCAGAGCTGTTGTTTGATTCATCCGAACTAAAGACGAACAGTACGTCACTGTCAGCTGACAACGAAAACGGTACCGTTGAATGAAGGGGAATCGTATGCCACGATCTAAAACTTCCATTGCTTCTTGTAGAGTATCTTTCAGAATATCTCAAAGTGTCGTTGTCATTCAAAGAGACGTTAGTGAAGCGAACTTGCACAGTGTGATTAACAGGGACCATGATCCTCCACGAGCACAGCTGTCCATCCGGGTATTTACCAGGGAAGCCAGGGGACTGGAAAACACCTTTCTTGTCTGTCAGAGTGTAGTTACAACCTGAAATTAAACATTGTTGATATTAAGCTTGAACGTCAACCCCGTTGCTGTATTTCGATTTGATGATGTAATCTCGTCCCTAATACCATTTATGAACTTGCATAAGGAGCTTTACAATTTTGATAACTTTGAACAGTGCCCTATAAAAATATATAAATATTTGCCAATGGTTAGACGAGTTTGATGTAGCTTGAATCACCATGTGAAATGACAGCCCCACCTTATTTTTACAGACGTTAAGCATAGCTATAGAGAGTTACAAGTGTATCCATAGCGATTGTCACATGTCAACCTTTATGCCGGAATATATTTTTAAACTTTTTCGTATATATTTTTTGCTTGAACACCCAGAGTTTGTTGCAGCCGCGCGGTTTGTTTGTTTACTTATATTTGTGTTGTTGTTGTACGTTGTCACCGAGATTGTTGTAGTTTTTTTGTTGCTTCCAAATTGTTAATGTTAACGTTTATAGCTATATGTTATCGAATATGGGCAAAGAGTCACTCTTCTTTCCACTTACTTTTATAGTAGCAGTAAAACATCGTTATAATTCCATTGTTATTTTCGAGTTGATATGCCGGTACTGTTCCTTTCATAGCGTTCTCTGTCCTGTACTTGATCCATTCCTTTGTTGCTACCATCCATTTGACTTGTTGACAGTCACGTGACCCATAAGGCAGCAGATAAAATGGTTTGGTTATCGGTAACGAGATTGGGATCTTTTTGTTACCACTTGTTTTGCATTGAAAGTGAAATTTGATGTGTTTTTTCTGTCTATTGGAGGTTTTATCATTGTAATCAACGAAGGAACTAGTGTATTTTACTGCGTCTTTGTTGTTATTGTGTTCACCAGTCATTTCAATTGACCCAGATGAAAAGCGTTTAGGCCTGTATATGCAGTATTGACCTACAACAGGAAAATATTGTCTATAAACCGCTTATTATACTTTCGAGCAATCATGCAGAGCTGAAACTGAGATTTCTTGGCAAACGTACCTTGTGGCCAAGCTGATGAGCCTTCCTTTCCTGTTCTAATGCAAAAAGATCTTACTACATAACGAGGAGTAACATAACCATCAATATGAAGGATCCTTGATCTGTTGTTACTCCCGTACATTTTGGTATCTTGTAAAATCCAGGCTTTATCTTTCCAATTGTTTGGACAACCAGTTTTAGGCTTGAGTAGAACGTACTCACCACCAGGCCATTGGGTCGAACCTGTAACGCAACCATTGTGAACTTTAATTTTGTGGTTGTTTTTGAGGCTAAACAAATAATAATGTCATCCAACATGGCTGCCGGATTCCACCCTTAGTAACATGAGTACAGCAGAGCTGAATAACGTACGCACATGCGCCAAATCAGTAGTAGAAGTAACATGCAATCTTGTCCCAAGAACCTGCATTTCTCCTGGTCAACACCAAGCAACGGCATGGTGCTGTCTGGTGATAACGAAGGTTCTCGCACCATCATGTTGTTAATAAACAAATTCAAGGTAACTGACACCGAAATATTGGTCGAAATTTCCTGAGAAAGCAACTCAAAATAAAAAACAAATAGACAAGACTAGAAAGAGAGACTGGGTTTGTAGCCTAGTGAAACCAACCTCCATGTGTCCACCGACTTATCTTGCTTAAATTTTTTAATGCCATTTACTAAAGAAACGTTTACCATAGAGTGACCACAGTAAATCCGTGAAACTTTAGTAATACTAAATAGCACAATTTCATGCAAATTCCATTGTTTTCTATTGTTTAATTAGCACTATTTTGTACTATTTAGTAATTAGTGTTTCACGGATTAATTGTTTGCACTCTGTCTTTTAAAGTCCTGTACATTTCTCGTGATTCATTTTACTGAAGGAATGGCTAATGGTTATATCGTGGGTTATGTTATAATTTCATCAGGTTGTTTATATTAGGGAAATGCTTCTTTAAGTTGGTGCTGAACAATAAACTGACATCATCTATGCATTTTTGACAGCTGATGGCAGAATAACTTTTAAAATAACGTGTCTTTCTAAAGTTACCCGAGTAGTTGATGCATTGATCTGATTGACTATCATTTCTCTACTTTACATCGATTAGACCAACTGAAAATGTTTTTGTCGCATGTTGAGTAGAGCAAAAGACACTATTGTGTCGAAACATGCACTTCCTCTGCATGTTAATCATAGAATCTATTCTAAACTGTTATCTTAAATTAAGTTATTATTCTATTATTATTAGATCCTATTATTTTATTAGTTTAGAATAAGCTAATACGATATAATAAGTTCCTGATCTTATTTAAGCAAAAAATTCTTAAATTTATTTTTCAGATTTCAATTTCCACTAATTCAAAACTAATGTCGCATAAATAGATGGATGTCTCCATTTCGGTAATTGTCCAATCTTTAAGTTTGCCTCGACTAATTTGGACGAGCCTTTATCTTCCTGTGGGTGATTTTTCTAGGAGCAGATTAAATATGGCTTACCTTTCACGTAGCTTTCTCGTAGAAGAATTACAAGCACCACAGAATACCACACCTGTACAGAACACATTATAGTACCGAACTCATTAAATTGCTTCTGAAACCATTCGAGTCATTTGAGGTAATTAGTCATCACGCGGAATTCATTTTCGACCTCCTCTGAAAGGCTGAAGTAACGTAACAGCGTATAATCGTCCCCCTCCTCGAGAAGATTTTTTTTACAAGGGTGGGGATCAGGATCAGAGGATCTCAAAATTTAAAAGAACAGATTTACATTTTACACTTGCTGATAGAAATTCACACACACACAGCGATGTTTAATCCCTACCAAGTAGCATTAGTGGATTTCTTCAAGATTTTTTTGAGATAATAAATTTATATCCAAATTGTTATATCACCAGCCTCACCCCCTTGGGTATTTTTGTTCCAGGAAGTGGTCAACAAGAAACGGTTTCGTGTGTGAGTGCGAATCATCACGTCACGACATATTTCAGTTTCAATTTATTTACAGCGTAAATGAAAATATTAAATGCAAATTTTTGAAAAGTAAAGTTATATTTAGCTTTCGTTTACAGCATAATTGTCGAAGCATTTTAATTAAGAATCCGTATCTAGAAAAGACGTACTATAGACTACAGAAAACTAACCTATACACTTGGTCACGTCTTCCTTATTAAAATACATATTTTATTCAGTCTTATCATGTAATCCAGCTGATCTGAGATCGTGAAGTAGAAATGACGTCGCTGTAAAACTGAGGTTCATGAAGCCTGTGAAAATTGACCAGCAAAAAATAAAAACCTGTCCACTATTGCAATAAAAATATAGAGTGAAGACATTTAACCCGTGAAATAAAAATTATTAGTCAACGTGTAATAGTCAAATAAACACAAAAGAAAACAATGGAGTTAAAGTCTACTAATGTGTGTTAGTCAAATATCTATTTCACGGGTTTAATGACTTAACTCTAAAACTCCTTAGTTATTGTGTTACTGTTATCAACCTCTTATTAGCAAAGTGATTTTTTTTATTTGGTAACCTAGAAATCCATAATTTCACAGAAAAAAAGTGACCCCTCAGTTTTGCAAATTTTCTTGCTTTTGATGGGCTAGCATTTTCTGTCACAATCAGCTGTATATAGGCATGCTATCCTTTTATATTTTAGCATAGTTAATGGAGCGGAATGGTTGGGAAACCTACTACTCTATGTTTTTGTTCGTCTTTATCCATTGTTATATATGACGTTGACCGTGCACAGTGAAGGAAAAGTTGCTCCATTTGTTCACAGTATTCGGGTATATAGAAGTTTTTTACCCTTAAAAATCGTTAAAATAAATAATCGCTAAAATAATCGCTAAAATATGTATCATTTGTTAATTAATCCTATATGATTAATATTAATTGTTTAATTGAAAATGAAATTGCCCTCAGTTTCAATGCTTTCTTATTTATCATCTAGTAATTTAACTGTATCTGCGCGGAAGTATTTATCCGCATGGTTTTGGTCATGGAATGAAAGTTTTCACTTTCAAAGTGTTCATACATGAAAATAATAAGGAAATAAGTATTTTCAGCCATACTTGCTTTGGTTCCTTGTGCACGGTCAGTAGCACGTGATGGCAAAACAATAGCTTTGTTCTATGGCGTTTCAAACCATTCTACTCCATTAACTATGATTTTAGCATCAAAATGTCAATATATAGATCAGAGAAAGTAAAAGTAACATTTTTATAATCAGACGTTCTTTTAGGCTTTGCATAACTTTCCTGGTGGAACCAGAATGTTTCCTTTTGGAACGCCTGGGTTAAAGTTGTTCTAAGTCAGATTACTGTTAGTCCTGTATCACCTTTTTATAAAGGCTTTAGTTCTCTTAGAAATCAATTGTGAATTAACACGGCTAATTAGGCCTTGAATAACTTTGATAGCAGCACAATATCTAACAGGTTTCTAACTTATAACTTTTCTTATGGAACATCTGGGTTTAGTTAGTTCTAAGGCATATTTTTAAAAATTCCCGTATCACTTTGACAAAACTTTGATTAGTACAGTAACAATGCAACATGCATACCAAGGTTTGGATCAAAGAGATCTAATGTGAAATAAGTCTTTTATGTACAAAAGTTCAATCGACATCCTCGTAGGTTGGATCTTCTGCCAGGCCTACATTATTAGGGTCAGGTCCTTCTAACACATGGTACAGAGGATTAGGGCCACTATCTTTAACAGACTCTGACTCCCTCGATTTTGAAGTTGGTTGGTCTTCAGGCATTCCATTATTAGTATCAGGTCCTTCTAAGAAATGGTACAAAGGGTTAGGGCCACTATCCTTAAAAGCCTCTGATTCCCTCGATTTTGAAGTTGGTTGGTCTTCAGGTATTCCATTATTAGTATCAGGTCCTTCTAAGACATGGTACAAAGGATTAGGGCCACTATCCTTAACAGCCTCCGATTCCCTCGTTTCTGACTGGCTTGGACATGATCTCTTTTTAGGATCATGTATTTCAGATACTAAGTACAAAGGATTGTGGTCACTACCTTCAACAGACCCTGATTTCTTGGCTTCTGAGTTTTTCGAATTTCGATTTGAAATCGCTTTGTTCAATTTCTCGCATTCAATATTTTCATATTCCGGTGTTTCACGTGACAAGGACTGGTGCATACTAGAGTCGTCACCTATGTTTAGTGCTGTGGCAGTTTCATTAGGTGCATTTAGTAAGACGTCTCCTCTACGGGATAAAAAGAAACACGCCTTATTTTTAGCACAACGATCAAATATATTTTTGGGGCTTGATGAAGCGCCTAGTACATAAATCAAAATTTTACCTTTCGTATGTTGGATTCATTACTGAGCGATCGACGACTCCTTCTGTATCTCTGTGTTAAAATAAAAGCGGTTAACTGAATATTGCTACAGAAACGTCTGAATGATATTCTCTCAGTGCGAGAAAAAAGTAGATCCTACCGTTTTGAGTTCCTGGCACGGCTTCTAGTTCTTCTGATCCTATATGAGTGAAATCAAATTTTACACAATCAGTGTGCGAAATCATGTAAAACAGCTTGTAAAGTTTTAGCTTTTATCCTATAGATTGACACTCCGCACCGAGATAGTGTGAAGTACTTTATACTCTATTGTCCGCACCTAATTAATGTACAGATTACACAAGATAATGTTCTAGCTGACGGCATCAATGGAGAGACTATACCCGCCCTCCAGACCGTACGTACAGCTTATGTCTTTAGTGCACTAACTGCAACTGCATCATGAGGTCAAAAATCATCTAATCAATTGATAGGATGCATTTTTTCCACGGCTACGACAAGGGTTTTGAACACATACCCTCCATCACAACGTACCCAGCCAGCATACCTGCACTGATATATGATCATGATGAGAAGAACAACTCCAATCAGAAAAGAAACTGCAGGTATCACGATGACAACGATTCCTTTCTTTCCACTGCTGAAAGGGGAATGTTTCAAGGATTCTGCATTAGACTTGTCGTCTTGATGTCTTGGTTGTGGTGTTGATGCTTTTGTACTACTTATCTTGATGGTACTTGATTTTAGTTCAGTCGTAAAAACGTTTCTCTTAGACGAAGGCGTTGAGGAAGGTGTTGATGGTGTTGTGACAGGCACTGTAGGAATACAGCAAGAATATAGGCTATGAACATGAGGGGGAAATTCTTCAGTAAGGTCTGTGATCCCCACTCCAATAATTTTCCTGAATGCAATCAATCATCATGATTAGCTTTTCACGGTTCTTCGAATTCGCCCAGCATATCTACTCACCTTGTGGTATAAACAGACGATATTTTGCTCTGAATCCAGAGCTGTAGTTTGTTTCATCCGAACGCAAAGACGAACCGTAAATCACTGTTTGCTGACAATGTAAAGGGTACCGTGGTATTAAGGGAAATGGTATACCACGATCTAGGACCGCCATTGATCCTTTTAGAATATCTCAAAGAGTCGTTATCATTCAAAGAGAAGTTAGTGAAACGAACACGTAGGGTGTGATTATCAGGGACCATAATCCTCCACGAGCACAGCTGTCCATCCGGGTATTTACCAGGGAATCCAGGGGACTTGAATGTACCTTTCTTGTCTCTCAATATGTACTTGCAGCCTAAAGAATGATAAATATAATTTTTAGACTGTAAAAATTTAAATTTTCAAATGTAAAGCATTTTACTTTTTGCAACTTACTTTCATAATAGCAGTAGAACATGGTGATTCCCTGATGCTTTCTGTGCCCAAGCTCATGATATGGCACTTCTCCATAAGTCTGTTTACCACTTTTCTTGATATAGTTCCGTGTGTGGTACTTGATCCATTCAGTTGTTGCTACCATCCATTTGACTTGTTGACAGTCACGTGACCCATAAGGCAGCAGATAAAATGGTTTGGTTATCGGTAACGAGATTGGAATCTTTTTGTCACCACTTGTTTGACAGGCAAAGTACAACTTTATGTATATAAATGATCTCCTAGTCTTCTTGATATACACTCGAAATTTAGTTAATTTATATTCATCTTTGTTGTTATTTTTCTCGTCATACATAAGAATCGATCCCGGTCTCATGCGATGCAGCTTTTTTTCGTGTCTGTATACACAATATTGTCCTACAACATAACATATAACTATTATAGGAAGAGAAAATGAACTAAGAGAAGGAATCTCTGGTATTCATGCTTGTAACCATGATAGGAACTGTTTGATGCTATTTTTAGAATCACATTTGCCATCGTCCGTTTTTCTGCATTCGCATACTGCGCGCGCTTAACGATGTTTACTCACATTTTATTTAACATAGGAAAACATGACAAAACAAGTTTTAGCATCAAAGATTCTAAAATAAGGATCAAATATATAACAATAGCATCAAGGAGTGCCCATAGCGAGGCACTGGAATTCCTTCTCTTAGCTTATTTTCTCTGGATTATAGGGTAACGCCGAGATTGTTGTCGATATCGACATATCGTGAACGAGTATTATGCCCAAGTATCACATTTTGTCGGGGCTTTGAGTGAGAAAAACAAAATGACTCTGTGTTATGAGGTTTAAGTTTTGAATAGGAAGTTCCCTATCATACAAATAATATTCAGCAAAAAACATTCTCATCATTAGCATCCTTTGCAAGCAAAAAAAGTCTTGGTCATGCTTTTATCTTTTGGGAATGTATGCAACCCATCCATCTTTACCTGATACTGATACTAGCCTACCGTGGTTTAGGCTATTTCATAATTTTCGCATACGAGAACGTAAATAAACACTGCTAGTTGCTATATATAGACTGACCTGATGGCCAAACTTCACCGTCTTTGTTTGTCTTGCTGCAAAAATGTCTCTTCACATGACTGCAAGCAACTTTTCCATCGATGTGTAAAGTTTGTGATCTGTTATTACTTGGGTTTTTATCTATTGTGTCTTGGTAAATATATCCCTTGTCATCCCATCCCGCAGGACATCCTGTCCTGGGCTTGAGTAGAGTATACTTACCATAAGGCCATGTGGGCGGTGAGCCTGAGGATAATAGAGGATATATATAAACAACGTTAAATTATTATAACGCATGCGCGTCGACAGTCTGAGCGGTCAGTCTGAGTAAAGTATATTCACTATAAGGCCATATGTGTGGCCTGAGGATAACGGAGGATATATTGAAACAACACAATCTATACCCAGAGCCAGGGCCCAGTTGCATAAAGCTCTCTTAAGATTAAGAAGCTAAAAAACACTCGTAAGTATTGTCTTAGTACAATTTCCTATTTTTTTGGAACAATACTTACGGATGCTCTTATCTTAAGAGAGCTTTATGCAACCGGGCCCAGAGCTCTGGCATAATCCATTTTTTGAGACCAGGATTTCTTGGACTTCCAGTATAAGAGCGCATGCGTTAAAAGAGAAAAAAATGAAAAAAATATGTTCCCGATTTAAAATTTGTATTTTGATCGTAAGTTATCACAGAACTCTGTTTGAAAGCATGATTTTCATATTGATTATATTTCACTTCCGAAAAATTGCGCATGCGCCAAAAATTGGATTATGCCAGAGCCCTCGTTCTTCGCCGCAGTCCAGAAGAAACGCAGACTCTGGGTACGACATTAGAAATAACATAACTGAATTACTCTAACGCATGCGCGACAGTCTTATTCAGTCTGTCACATAATAAGATAGACAGTTTTATGGCTTATCAAAATATTGAAGTATTAAAGACTGAATTTATTGCGGTGTCCACTTAAACATTCAGATTTAAAAACAAACATTTTTTATATTTAGCCATTAATTTTTAGATTTTCAGATGCCTATTTATAATACGTTGAGTGTTTATATTATTTATATACGGTTTCCGCTTGACAACTATATATGACGCGGAAATCCCTGATATGTATTAGATTCGATATTACGGGAATGACTTTAACACTCGACATATTACAAGATCTTACCTTTATTCTCTACTGCTGTGTGTAGAAGAATCACAAAAACGAATGAACACCACGGATACATCGTGTAAGTGGCCAAGAGCACGAGACGGTCACCTTAATTAATATTTCTTTTCGTGTAAGATGTGGTTTTGTATCTCAGCAGTAGACTTTCACTCTCTATTGTACGTACTACTTTTCCTACTTCTGGTTTCGAATCATCATAACTACCCCTCCCCTACACCGTAGATTCATTTTCATGGGGGGGGGGGGGGCGGGCTCGTGTGGCAGTAGAATCAGGCGGTATCGTCAGTAAAAGAGAGAGAAGGTTCAGTAATGTGTGCAGAAGAAGATAGATTTCTATAAGATGGCTGTGAAAAGCTGCCACCTTTGTGTTTGTGGCTTATTTGTCATGGATTCATGAAACGTTTTCAATACTAAATGTTCTAAACCAACATTCTAGTTAAGCTTTTGTCATTGAAAATAATGAAATCATAACGCAATACATGCACCGTCGCATCACTTCAGCCACATTTGATGACAGAAAGATAGAATCTCTTTCACTTGAGAAAATGAAACGTGTAGTAGTAAAAAAATACCATTTGTCACCTTCCAACGGCTAGAGCTTCTTTCAACACTAAAATGTCGTCGCCCTTGCTGATCCCAGAAATATTTCAAGGGTAGTGACTGTTACCTAGAAAGCCATCACATAGCTTCCTTTTTGGTTTTACCTTATCCTTTATTCTATTATTCTTCAACTTCAATGCAATGGGAGTTGACTAGTTACCCAATACACCTCCACTGATGATTCCAGCGGTACGACTAAATTGCATTACCTATTTTATATTTTCTCGATCGTTCTTTTCCTTCGCAAAACTCAATATATGCTAAATTAGGATTGAATTTAATAACAATTCAATTTTGTCTTTTGACTCTCTTGGAAATGCTTGCAACCCATCAATCAAGGCTTTGCACCATCACGTGACGGCAGCCATGTTAGATGACAGGAACGATACCTAAGAAAGAATTCAATTCCCGAGAGCAACTTGAAGAGATTTTATTGTTCTGCCATCTAACCACAGGCAGTCCAAGCTGTATTATGGGCACCGACACGTGATGGTGCAAAACCTCTATTGAACAAATGAAAAGGAATAACACTTTAACACCATGTTCTTAAAGAGTACGTAAATAATTTAATGATGTCCTTTCTTTAGTGGTCAGAGTGCATTTACAAGAGATTTAGAAGTAGATTGGTCCATATTTGTACACTGCGTGAAGTCGAGTTCTTCTGTTCAGGAGGCCTGGTACATATGGTCCTCCATCAGTGGTTTGGCCTGAATGAGTGTGGTGGTTTAATGTGGAGAAAAAAGGGGTATGTTGCTCACTTGCTTGTCCTGATATTCATATGTTTTCTTCTGTCTGATCTAGTTTCTTTTAAGAATAATGACTAAAATAATGACATTAAAATGATTGATGTAGGCTTCCTATGAAAGCTGTGTCACTACAAGGGGGAATTAAAGAGAGGAAGGGGAGAGTGAATAGGTTCACGGATTGGCGGGTTTCGCAAATAAATTTAGTCCCGATTCCTCGGATTCAGAGTAAAATTTTAAAAGGATTGGCGCTTCCTGCAAATGCGGAGGATTTCGGATTTATCCATTTCTTTAGTCTGGATTTTGATTTAAACATGGCTGGCGGTTGCAAGTTCAGAAAGCTGGGGTCAGCAGGATTGAATAACGTATGCGCATGCGCATGAGCCAAATCATCAGTAGAAGTGACATGCAATCTTGTCCCAAAATCATCTCCTCTGGTAAACGCCAAGGAACGTAATATGATGCTGACGGGTTAAAACGAAATTTTGGGAATTTTTGAAGCAAGAGGACATGATTAACTAGATAGTTCCGGCGCATGGTAACAGGGTACTGACCGGGAAGATAACGAAGGCCCTGGCACCATCATGCTGTTCACATTGTTCACAAATTCGAGGTAACTAACACCGAAATATTGGTCAAAGTTTCATTAAGAAATCACACAATAAAAAAATTAATATAAATAAATAAATAAAAAAGAAAGGAGACTGGTTTTTCCATCCGGCCTTAGAGAGTGAATGTTGCGATAGAAAAATTAATACGGGAACAGAATAACTTCTTTGCGTAATATATAGTCTCAAGTAGACCCGAGTAACTGATATATTGATCTGCATAGCTTTTTTCTTACTTTATATCATTTTCTCACAAACCAACTGAAAATGTTATGGTTGCATGCGGAGCGAAAGACTAGCACTAATGTCTCGAAACATGCACGTACCTTCTGCATTTTTATCACAGAATCTTGCTATTCTAAACTGTTATCTTAAACTAAGCTATTTATATCTTATTTGGGTTTTTTCCCGTAATACGGGCTGATATTTTACGAGTTGCGAATGTATTTTTCCGAGTCCCGTAGGGACGAGGAAAAATACGAGTAATGAGTAAAATATCAGCCCGTATTACGGGAAAAAACCCAAATAAGTTATTTATTATACGACATTGAAAATTGATATGTATTTGTCCCTTTTTGAGCGAGTTTATCAGTATTTTTTGAGTTTTCAAGGTCCGCAGGCCATCTCAGAAAAAACGTAAACACAAGGAAACCCATTAAGTGCCTTTAATCTTATTGGTCAATAGGCAAATTACATGACAACTGACATGAAACTCGTCAAACTAGATATGATCTTCGTAAAATTACACTTCGCATCGATTCAAAATAAGTTTACTAACAATCAAAAGTTTTGAAAAGTTAGAATCATGAAGACGAATTCCAGCAAAAAAAAAAAAAAGCTTAGTGAGTTCACTAGTTCTTATAGCTCATCGTCGCTGTTTAATGGATCAATTCTCTTGAATTTCTTCTTAAAACTGGGGGATGGTTTAACCGCCAAAGCATGATGATCTCTACCAAAGTTGATAGAACAGTTATTGAAAACAGCTCCATAAAACATGCTTTGATTGGATTCTGGCTGTTCTGCAGGCTCTAATGGATTGGATGTCAGAGTACTGGAAAGTTGAAGCGGTACTTTAGGACTCAAGGCCGAATCTTTCGTTAGTTTTCTTCCTTCGATGTGCTCACTTAATTTGGAAGACATAACGTGCTGTTGCTCTGTTGACGCTTCTGAATAACTATCCAAAGACTTTAGGTTTCTCTGGCCAGCCAGGGCGATTATATTCAGAGGCTCTACGTTTTCTTTTCGTAGCGTTGAAATCATGGTTCTTCGTGCCGAGTGGTTGGTAAAACGGCCTTCAATACCGGCGGCTTTGCACATCTCTTTCATGAACTGTGCCAGCGAGTGCTTTCCAAGTGGTTGTCTCTTGTACCATATCTCTGATGATGGTTTTTGAATGGCTGCCAAGTAGAAAGGAGATTCAGATTTTTTCATTTCTGGTGGTACATGAGAAATGTACTCCTTGAATAATTTCACTGGACAACGAGGTCCACCAGTTGCAAACATCTTAGGATTGAACGGACGATCCGGGACGAACTCATTTTCGCCTGTTCTAGTTTTGCTTCCGCGTTCCTTAATCCATTCCACGTACTCTCTTTCTCCATCTGTTTTGACTTCAAAGTCGCCGTATCTTACACGATGGTGCTCATCTTGTGCTCTCCAACCCAAGTAAACAGTGTTGTGAAACCAAACTGTACGCAGAAGGACTTGAGGATAATTGTTGCCAAGCTGTTGTTTTTGCCATAATATCTGAATATGGTCTGTACTCAGCCCCTGTGCCTTGTTTGGCTTCTGGCCTTTCCCACACCTACGGAGCTCCTTTCTTTTGCAAGCCAAGGCTTCCCGAGAACGGTTGAATTCTCTATCCAGCAAAATGGAGTATTGTTTGCCTTGTTCTCTAAGGAAGCGGTCGATACTACGGAAATAGGAGGTAAGAGTATCTGGTTCAAATTCATCGCCATTTTGCTTGCGTACTTTTCACCACAAAACAGGCTAGTAGTTTGTCCAGCTCATTAGGCGGTATCTCTTCAATTTTTCTTGTTTCTTTAATCGTTTTTGCCCACCTGTAGAAGACTTGTAAATCGTTATGTGTCTTTTTTGCAGTGTTTTTGTTCCTGTTTTCTCTTATGAATGTTGATACTTCATCTTCATCGGCGAAATTAGTGGTCTCGAGCTCGTTGTCCTTCTGTACTTCGACTGTCGTATCCTGTGGGTTTTCAAAAACTTTTAAAAGAACATTGTCATCTATTTCAAAATTGATTTCTAGGAAATCTAGGTCAGTGTTCGTGTCATAGTGAAAATTTAGGTCAAAATTTGGGTCACTTTCACCTCGAAACATGATGAAAAAAGTTGCGAAAAGTTACGAGCGTATTATGCTAGTCCTGTCCCGGTTAAACCGGTTAAACCGGGACAGGACTAGCATAATACGGTGCCATATTTTGCGAGTTCTCTTGACCTTATAAGGTAAAATTACGTAATAGTCGTATAATAATATCCTATTATTATTAGAACCTATCATTTTATTAGTTTAGAACAAGCTAAATAATACGGTAATAAGTCCCTGATCTTAATTACTTATGCAAAAAATCCTTACATTTATTTTTCAGATCATTTCAACTTAGTCCACTTCCCCATAATCCTCTGAGTCAAACCTAAATGTCGCATGAATAGATAGATTTCTCAATTATAATTATCTATGTCAGCTTGAAGTTTGCCTCGACAAATTTGGAGCCTTTATCTTCATGTCAGGGATTTTTTTTCAGGAACAAAGTAAATATGGCTTACCTATAAAGTAGCTTTCATGTAGAAAAAAATCACAACAAGTACCCTCACCTGTACAGAATACATTATAATACCAAGCTCATTCGATTGCTTCTGAAACCATTCGAGTCATTTGAGTTTAGTATTACTTCAGCTTGATATGATCAAGCCGATTCATTTTCGACCTCCTCTGAAAGGCTGAAGTAACGTAACTTCTTACAATTGTCCCCCCTCCCCTCGGGAAGAAATTATAAGGAAGGGAAAGTGAGTTACATGTCAAAACATTTAATTTTACAATAGATTTATAGTTTTCATTTTTTCATAGCCATCTACACACAACAATGTCTAATCCTTATTATTAGTGTCATTAGGGGGGTTTCCTAACGCAAGGCTTTTCTGAGATAACAAATTCATATCCAAATTGTTATATAACCAGCCCCAACCACCCCTTGGATATTGTTGTTTCAGGAAATGGTGAATAAACGGTTGCGAGTGTGAGTGCGAATCTGTAACGTCGCGTTGAGCAAATTTTTGAGTTTCAAGGTATTTACACATTTCAAGCGTTAATGAAAAAGAGAAGAATACAAATTTTTGAAACGTAAAGATATATTTAGTATAATTGTCTAGAAAAGACGTACTGTAGACTACAGACCACAGTGTTCCTTAAGATGCATTCTTTTATTCAGTTTGATTCATAAATGTCTTCCAACGTAGGTTTAGAGTTATGCTATCCTTTTATATTTTAGCATCAAGATGTCAATAGTTGATGCTTTTAAAATAGAGAGCGGAGAAAGTAATTGGCCATTTTCATAATCAGATGTTCTTGTAGGCTTTGCATAACTTTCCTGGTGGAACCAGGATGTTTCTTTGTAGAAACGCCAGGGTTTAAGTTGTTCCAAGTCAGATTACTGTTGGTCCTGTATCACCTTTTCTCTTAGAAATCAACCCTGAATTAACACGGCTAATAAGGCCAATTAATAACTTTGATAGCAGCAAATTATCTAACAGGTTTCTAACTTATAACTTTTCTTATGGAACATCTGGGTTTAGTTAGTTCTAAACAAGATTTTAAAAATTCCCGTATCACTTCTTAAATGTGAAAACTTTGATTAGTACAGTAACAATGCAACATGCATACCAAGGCTTGGATCAAAGAGATCTAATGTGAAATAAGGCTTTTATGTACAGAAGTTCAATCGACATCCTCGTAGGTTGGATCTTCGAATTCTGCCAGGCCTACATTATTAGGGCCAGGTCCTTCTAACACATGGTACAGAGGATTAGGGCCACTATCTTTAAAAGACTCTGATTCCCTCGATTCTGAAGTTGGTTGGTTCTCAGGCATTCCATTATTAGTATCAGGTCCTTCTAAGACATGGTACAAAGGGTTAGGGCCACTGTCCTTAACAGTCTCTGATTCCTTCGTTTCTGAATTTGGTTGGTCCTCAGGCATTCCATTATTAGTATCAGGTCCTTCTAAGATATGGTACAAAGGATTAGGGCCACTATCCTTAAAAGCCTCCGATTCCCTCGTTTCTGACTGGCTTGGACATGATCTTTTTTTAGGATCATGTATTTCAGATACTAAGTACAAAGGATTGTGGTCAATGCCTTCAACAGACCCTGATTTCTTGGCTTCTGAGTTTTTCGAATTTCGATTTGCAATCGCTTTGTTCAATTTCTCGCATTCAATATCTTCATATTCCGGGGTGTCAGGTGACAAGGCCTGGTGCATGCGAGAGGCGTCACCTATGTTTAGTGTTGTTGCAGCTTCATTAGGTGCATTTAGTAAGACGGCTTCTCTACGGGATAAAAAGAAACACGCCTTATTTTTATCACAACGATGAAATATATTTTTGGGGCTTGATGAAGAGCCTAGTACATGAATTATACTTTTACCTTTCGTATTTTGAATTCATTACTGAACGATCGGCTGTTTCTGTATCTCTGTGTTAAAATGAAAGTGGTTAACTGAATATTTGTCATGCGCAAACACAAATTGCTACAGAAACTCCGAACGACATTTTTCTGAGGAAAAGAAGATCCTACCGCATTGAGTTATTTGCACGGCTTCTTGTTCTTCTGATCCTATATGAGTGAAATCAAATTTTACACAATCAGTGTGCGAAATCATGGAAAACAGCCATTAAAGCTTTAACATGTACTAGATATAGAACGTTTATGGCTTTTCTCGCAACTCCCCAATTTCTGTCCACCCAAAGGCTTTGCCCAGTCTCTGAGCAGCAGCCTGATTAGCACCCAGTTTGTTATTCAATTCCTTTCTGTTAAAGTGCCTATAACCTTTATAGGATTATGATCAATTTTGATTTTCTGTGTGTTGGAGATGAATAAACAAAAAAAATGTTTTCGATTGACTAAATATTCTCGGAGATATAACGCCCTAAAGTACGCAGTTTTGCCACGCCCCATCAATTTGGACGGGATAAAGGGAAACTGGGACCGAGCAGAGTCTCGCTAAGTGGTGACGTCACAACAAGAACGAAATTTTTTGATAAGCAAAGATTCTTACTAGTTTTTCGGTCAGAATATGAGAAAATGCCGACTAGATCGATGTGTTGTTGCCGGGTGCTCAAACACCCCAGATTTTACGAAAGGTATATACTTGCATAAGATCCCATTTCATAACGACAATCGCCCAGAAGCAAAGATGGATTGATTTTGTGAAGAGAAAGCAAGCAAATTTCAACCCCTCGGCTACCTCCGTCATATTTTTTACACACTTCCTACAAGAGGATTATAATCAGAGATTTCATTTTGTCTCGTGAAATCGTCCTCAGTTAGTTAAAGATGAGGCTGGGACTGTTGCCATCCCAAGGATTTATGTCTGCAACCATGAAGAGCAAACCAAACTGTCGGATCGTAATCGCCGAAAAGTGTCGCTGGTCAAATCTCCAGGAACGTTTACTGGTTCGATAGTTCTAACTCACTGATTTTATTTTTCAAACTGTTTAAATTATCTATTTTCCAAAGGTTTTAAAAGATGCAATTGCCTCCGTGTCTTCACCTAAAGAAGTTGAGTTGCCGGTGCGAGAAGTAGACGAACAACAACAGTAATTTTAATCTAATACATTTGGTGGCTAGTTGTAGGGAAAAGTATTCTTTATTTACATGTAAGCATAACATATACTTTATTTGTTGTACCTAAATTGTGTCAGTAACAGGTTTTATTGAGCAAAATATTGACTAGTTTTATTATTGCGTGCATCTTTCGTAATATCTACAACATAGAATGATAATAAAGTCAAACTTTATAACCCAAATTTACAAAACACTTCTTGAGGGTTTTTTTGGAGGATGGGTGTTGATTCAGTAAGTCATATTTTTAAGTAACTATAAAACTGGGGCCAGCTATAACAATGAAAGAAACTAGCATGGAACTATTTGACAGGATAAAACCCAAGTGTCATAAACTTCTTCATCAGAATATTCCTGTTCGGGATATCCATGAACGGCTTCGTCTATTTCTTTGTCCACGAGGTCGTAAATACTCTCATTCTCGTCGCTTGAATCAAAGTATTCATCAGCATTATCAATGGATTTCATCTTACAGCCTTTCTTTGACAACTGGTCAATTTCAAAGATACAAAGAGGCAAATAAAGCGACCAAAACAGGTAAAAACACTGGAAGGAACAGCCAAGCTCTACTTTGTTTTACTTATTGGAAGCCGAGTCGTTCTTGTTGTGACGTCATTCGACGCCAACTAGGTACCAGACCTCGCGATCCCGTCCAAATTGATGGGGCGTGGCAAAACTGGGTACTTTAGGGCGTTATATCTCCGAGAATATTTAGTCAATCGAAAAATTTTTTTCTGTTTATTCATCTCCAACACACAGAAAATCAAAATTGATCATAATCCTATAAAGGTTATAGGCACTTTAAGGGCACTAACGAAAACAGCACCTTCTCCTCAGTTATTTTAAGACCAGTAATCATGGTATTGGTACGACAAGGGTTTTGAACCCATACCCTACATCATAACGTACCCAGCCAGCATACCTGCACTGATATATGATAATGATGAGAAGAACAACTCCAATCAGAAAACAAACTGCAGGTATCACGATGATAACGATTCCTTTCTTTCCACTGCTGAAAGATGAATCTTTCAAGGATTCTGCATTAGACTTGTCATCTTGAAATCTTAGTTGTGGTGTTGGTGTTTTCGTAATTATCTCGATGGTACTTGATTTTGGTTTAGGCGTTGAGGAAGGTGTTGATAGTGTTGTGACAGGCACTGTAGGAATGCAGCAAGAATATAGGCTATGAACATGAGGGGGAAATCTACAGTACGGGTTAGTTCTCCACACGCGCCAATAGTTTTTTCCTGAATGCCCAGTGTGGCAAAAAAGGGTATGTAGCTCACTTTATTTTATTTTATTTTTGTCTGATGTAGTTTCTTTTAAGAAAAAATAACTAAAATAATTACATTAAAATGATTGGTGTGGGCTTCCTGCTAAAGGTATCGTATCTGATACTACCAGAATTGTCGGTTATCGTACGTCTGTCGGTCTTGTATATACTTGCTCTAACTCTACCTATACCGGGATACGTCTAACGGTTGTCAATAATAATGAAAATAGTGATAATATCAACATTATTACCTTCCTTTACTTGTGTTACAGCCCAATACGTTACGAAAGGAGGACGAGTGGTACGAAGCCCCAAGAGACTAGGATATTAGTACCCTCCCCGGGTGGGGAATAAATTGTAACCCCTTAAGGAATCGAATTTCGTGCTGACATGTTTGTAATGAAGTCAACGTCTCAAGTAAAGTTGTTGAGTTGTAAAAGGCGTTTTCTGTCGTCAGTTCCACAACAACTTGAGTACACTGCTACTGCTATTCTCGCCTGTCTTCAGAGTGTTTCAACTTTCTATGAGTAACTATTGTCATCACACACCCAGAGTTGTTTGGGGTAAAAATCGCCTTACCCTCAATTGATATTTGAATTTAACTCAAAATATTGGGTTAATGAAAATCTTTACCCGATATTTTGGCTGAAACTAAAATGAAAAGGAAAGCGTTGCCGGCCGCTTTGTGTAAACTTCACCTAGAGGAGTAACCTTTACCTCTTCATGAATTGGGGTAAACTATTTATTTTTTAGTTTGGGGGATGGAGTGGGGCAACAAATATCTTTTGGCATCCCTTCTCCAACCAGGGAGACCTCAACAGATTTTGTATTAATTGTCAAAATCTGTCTTCAAGACTTTACTTCTCCTTAGCTAACATTATCCCACCTAATTACAAATTAACTTCTAACCGTTGATGCGTGTAAGACGACTATTTTCTAACAGTATTGATGGTTTCAACCATTCCCAAGAGAATTAAATAACAAAAGACACGGCGGCCATGTTGGAGGATATAACAAATGAATTCATTGGCAATTCTTTTGTTAAGTTCCTCCAACATGGCCACCGTGAAAACCATCAATACCTCATACCAAATGTTACAACTCACCGCTCGATGCAGACAAAGATGTTGTAGACGCCATTGTTGTTGTATTGGTGGACATTGTAGGTGTATCAGTAGGCGTAGTTATAGCTAGGGATTTAAGCACAAGAACACAAGTTATACACAGGATAACAGAAACAGAGGTCAACTGATAGTGAGAATGTGGTGAGCAATAGTTGGTCGAAGCGTGCTTCCTTAGCGATATGATATTGGTTCTAACAGGATACTTTTTGCTCGTGTTCCGGCCACCAAGTTCGTATCTTTACCCACCTTGTGGTATGGACACACGATATTCTGCTCTGAATCCAGAGCTGGTCTTTGATTCATCCGAACGAAAGACGAACCGTACATCACTGTTTGCTGACAATGTAAAGGGTACCGTGGTATTAAGGGGAATCGTATACCATGATTTAAAACTGCCATTGATCCTTTTAGAATATGTCAAAGTGTCGCTTTCACACAAAGAGAAGTGAGTAAAGTGAACATGCAGTGTATGATTATTAGGGACCATGATCCTCCACGAGCACAGCTGTCCATCCGGGTATTTAACAGGGAAGCCAGGAGACTGGAAAACACCTTTCTTGTCTGTCAGAGTGTAGTTACAACCTGAAGAATAATGAATATGATCCTTTGACTAAGGATTATACATAAAGTAAAATGGTAAATTTCTTTAAGATTGCAAAGCATTAGTTTTACTTTGTTCAACTTACTTTCATAATAGCAGTAAAACATGGTGATATAACCTTTATTCCTGTCCCCAAGCTCATGATATGGCACTGTTCCGTACTTTTGATAACGTCTGTTAATATAGTTTTTTGTGTGGTACTTGATCCATTCAGTTGTTGCTACCATCCATTTGACTTGTTGACAGTCACGTGACCCATAAGGCAGCAGATAAAAGGGTTTGGTTATCGGTAACGAGATTGGCTTTACCTTGTAGCCAGGTGTTTTGCAATAGAAATATAACTGCATGTAACCATCAGTCCAAATCCAATTAAAATTCCTCCTCCCTTTTCTCTTTCTGATGGCCACTAACGAATTTGTAAATTCATGTTTGTCTTTGTTTTTATACTGCTCACCATACATTCGAATGGATCCCGATTCCATGCCATGCATCGTCTTGCTTGTATGTCTGTAAACACAGTATTGCCCTACAAGATAAAATAATCTATTGCTCAGTATGAACAATTAAAATAGAGTTCTGTCGCCACCAATAGTGGGCGTGGGCAAAATGGATGATCATTTCCAAAAATTGTGTTGAATTGTGACTTTATTTGTATACTCTTTCCAGTTTCATAAAGTAGCTTATTTTATACGTAAGCTATACCACTGAAGGAAAAAGACTGCGATTGAGTCGAAATTATCAATAAATAACGTATCTTAAAAAATCTATTACATGCATGGATATAGGCCCCGTCCACACGTATCCGGAAGTTTTTGCATCCGCAAATTTTTTTTTGCGGATACGAAAATGTTTACGAAAACGCAGCGTATTCGAATCGTTTTCGAATCGTTTCCACTGTCCACACGTATCCGGAATTTCATGTCCCTTTGCCGGATAGTTTTTCTTATTGTGCATGCGCAAAATCGTGTTTACCTCATCGTATTTGAAAATTTACGGATACGACCGTCCACACGTATCCGTATTCGGAGCGTATTCGAAAATTTCCACTCTGGAGACTGTTTTCGAAAATTTCCGGATACGGATACAAAATTTTCCGGATACGGATGCAAAAATTTCCGGACACGTGTGGACGCAACATGTATCCGCGAAAAAAAAATTGCGGATACAACAATTTGCGGATACGTGTGGACGTGGCCATAGACGCAGATGTTTTTTTTTTCATAATGCGTGATTTTGTTTTTCTGATGCCTTAATATTTAAATTTGAGAGCAAAATGAAATAATTCCATTAATGCGCATTTTTTTGCGGCTACGTGTTATAAGCCCTATAGATAAGCGAGCTGTTCTTAGTTAATGATTACCTAGTAAATATGCTTTTTACGTGGGCTATTTTAAGCACACTAGCACGTTAATGAATACTGATAACACGTATCTAAATCGACTGACCTAATGGCCAAACCTCTGTGCGTTTTCCGTCTTTCCTCTCTGTCTTGCTGCAAAAATATCTTGTCACGTGACTTCGAGCTACTTTTCCATCAATGTGTAAAGTTGGTGATCTGTTATTACTTGGGTTTTTATCTAATGTGTCTTGGTAAATATATCCCTTGTTATCCCATCCTGCAGGACATCCTGTCCTGGGCTTGAGTAAGAGTATACTTACCATAAGCCCATGTGGGCGGTGAGCCTGAGGATAACAGAGGATATATATAAACAACGTTAAATTATTATAACGCATGCGCGACAATCTGAACGGTCAGTCTGAGTAAAGTAAATTCACAATAAGGCAATGTTGGGCCCGAGGATAACGGAGGATATATTGAAACAACACAATCTATACCCAGGGCCAGGGCTCTGGCATAATCCATTTTTTGGGACCAGGAGTTCTTGGACCTCCGGTATAGGAGCGCATGAGTTAAAAGAGTTGTCAAAAATGAAAACAAAAATATGTTCCCGATTTCAAGTTTGTATTTTGATCGAAAGTTAACACAGAACTCTGTTTGAAAGCATGGTTTTCATTGATTTCATTGATTTTCACAAAACCCTCGTTCTTCGCAGCGGGCCAGAAGAAACGCAGGCTCTGGGTACGAAATTTGAAACAACATAACTGAATTACTCTAACGCATGCGCGACAGTCTTATTCAGTCTGTCGCGTAAAAAGAGAAACAGCAACGTAAAAGAGAAACAGTTTATGGTTTATCAAAACATTGAAGTACTAAGGACTGTTTTTATAGCTGTGTCCACTTAAATATATAGATTAAAAAAAACATTTTTTATATTTAGCCATTAATTTTTAGATATTCAGATGCCTATTTATAATACGTTGAGTGTTTATATTACTTCTTTTGCTGTTGTCCAAAACGCTGTATTGAATGTGTGTTGTGGTTTATTGTCTGCACCAAATTCTGCTACCTCAATGCGCTGTACACGTTTCATTTAGATTTAGATTCGATAATACGGTGATGACTTTAACACTCAACATGTCACAAGATCTTACCTTTATTCTCTACCGCTGTTTGTAGAAGAATCACAAAAACGAATGAACACCACGGATACATAATCGTGTAAGTGGCCAAGAACACGAAATGGTCACCTCACTTAATATTTCTCTTCGTGTGTAAGAGATGGTTTTGTCTCAGCAGTAGACTTTCATTCTCTGTTCTACGTTCTACTCGCGCTACGACTGGTTTTGAAACATCTTAACTACCCCTCCCCTACACGGTAGATTCATTTTCATGGGGGGGGGGGGGGGGGGGAGGGCTCGTGTGGCAGTAGAATAAGGCGGTATCGTCAGTTTCAAGTTTATTTTACAAAAGAATGTCTATATTTACACAATTTATCACCCTCCGTCAAATAGCACTAGACTAATCTAGGCGGTAGGCGATATATTACATTAAATAAATATATGAAGATTTACAATTAAATAAGAAGATAAATAAATGAAAAACTAACAGTTTAATTACAATAAAGAAACGAAAAGGGAAAAAAAGAAAAAAAAGTAAAGTAAATGAGAGAGAAGATTCAGTAATGTGTGCGGAAGATAAATTTCTATAAGATGGCTTTGAAAAGCTGCCACCTTTGTGTTTGTGGCTTATTTGTCATGGATTCATGAAACGTTTTCAATACTAAATGTTCTAAACCAACATTCTAATTAAGCTTTTGTCTTTGAAAATAATGAAATCATAACGCAATACATGCACCGTCGCATCACTTCAGCCACATTTGATGACAGAAAGATAGAATCTCTTTCACTTGAGAAAATGAAACGTGTAGTAGTAAAAAAATACCATTTGTCACCTTCTAATAGCTAGAGCTTCTTTCAACACTAAAATGTCGTCACCCTTGCTGATCCAGAAATATTTCAAAGGTTGTGACTGTTACCTAGAAAGCCATCACATAGCGTCCTTTTCGGTTTTATCTTATCCTTTATTCTATTATTCTTCAACTTCAATGCAATGGGAGTTGACTAGTTACCCAATCCACCTATAAGTTTGTGTTATAAACTGATCAGTCCAGCGGTACAACTAAATTGCATTACGTATTTTGTTTTTTCTCGATCGTTCTTTTCCTTCGCAAAACTCAACATATGCTAAATTAGGATTGAATTTAATAACAATTCAATTTTGTCTTTTGACTCTCTTGGAAATGCTTGCAACTCATCAATCAAGGCTTTGCACCACCACGTGACGGCAGCAATGTTAGATTTGCAGGAATAATACCTAAGAAAGAATTCAATTCCCTAGAGCACAGGGACTTCATTAGTCTGCCATCTAACCACAGGCAGTCCAGGCAGTCCAGGCTATTATGGGCACCGACACGTGATGATGCAAAGCCTCTATTGAACAAATGAAAAAGAATAACACTTTAACACCACGTTCTTAAAGGGTACGTAAATAATTTAATGATGTTCTTTCTTTAGTTGTCAGAGTGCATTTACAAGAGATCTTAAAGTAGCTTGGTCCATATTTGTACGTTGCGTGACTTCGAGTTCTTCTGTTCAAGAGGCCTGGTACACATGGTCCTCTATCAGTGGTTTGGCCTGGATGAGTGTGGTGGTTCAATGTGGAGAAAAAAGGGTACGTACTTCACTTCATATGTTTTCTTCTTTCTGATCTAGATTCTTTTAAGAAAAAATGACTAAAATAATGACATTAAAATGATTGATGTGGGCTTCCTATGAAAGCAGTGTCACTACAAGGGGGAATTAAAGGGAGGAAGGGGGAGTGAATATAGGTCTACGGATTGGCGGGTTTCGCAAATAATTTAGTCCCGATTTCGGATTCAGAGTAAAATTTTAACGGATTGGCGCATCCTGCAAATGCGGCAGATTTCGGATTTATTCATTTCTTTTGTCCGGAGTTCGATTTTTACTCACTATAGAGTGTGGATCAAAAAAAAAAAAAAAAAACGCCACAAATTTGTAAAACACAATTCGATAACATAACATTCAACTATCAATTTTTTTGCGGATTCGGATATGAATAAATGTTTTACGAATCCGACGGATTCGGGCATTATCAACAATTACCTTATGATACTAATGTTTTACCTTCCTTTACTTGAGTACACTGTCACTGCTATTATCGCCTGTCTTCAGGGTGTTTCAACTTTCTATCGGTAACTATTGTCATCACACACCCAGAGTTGTTTGGGGTAAAATTCGCTTTACCCCCAACTGATATTTGAATTTAACTCAAAATATTAGGTTAAAAATCTTTATCCCATATTTTGGGTGAAGCGTATTACAGGTGATCATTTACACCTTGCTTGAAGTTAAATTCAAAGGGTAAATGTTACCAGCTGCTTTGGGTGAGTTTCACCTACATAATTAAGTAACATTTACCCTTTATTTTATCATCTCTTTATATTTTATTTGAGGTATTAGATACCTTTGGCATCCCCTCTTCCCCGGAAGGTTCATCGACATTAACACATTTTGAATTAATTTTCAAAATTTTCCTTGAAGACTTCACTTCTCCTTAGCTACCAATATCCCACCTAATTACAAATTAGTTCTTACTTGGTTCGAGTCCCGCGAGAACCCAACTGAGGCAGATTTTTTAATCTGCTTATACACTCGATGTAGCATACACTTAACATATAGATCTTACTTGTTACGTGAAAGACCATTTTCTAACTTTTAACCAATCAATTCTTACTCACCGCTCGGTGCAGACCAAGATGTTGTAGACGCCATTGTTGTTGTATCGGTAGCCATTGTAGGGGTTTCAGTAGGCGTAGTTAAAGCTATGGATATATAAGAACAAGAACACACTCAGATTATTTTTAACAATTATTCGTCGAAAGCGAAGTGAATATCGGACTGAGCCACTTAGTTCTCTGGGAACCACTGCAAAATCGAGCTTCTCGTGGAATGGAGGTGAAAAGCTAACTAGTATTACTTCCGCTGTGGCAAACTTTGGGAAATTAACATCATAATCACTGCTCTAGCAGTTATTATTGTCTTAGAATCATTTTCTAACAGGATATCCGGCAAATTTTACTCACCCCTTGGTGTAGTTGTAGCTAGGAATATAAGACCAATAACATAGGTTATACAAACAGATAGTGAAAATGGAGTGAGCAATAGTCAAAACAAATTCGTCCCTGTTCAAAAAGGATACTTTGTACTCGAGCTCCAACCACCAATCATAAGTTCGCATCTTTACTCACCTTGTGGTATGGACACACGGTATTCTGCTCTGAATCCAGAGCTGTTGTTTGATTCATCCGAACGAAAGACGAACCGTACATCACTGTCAGCTGACAATGTAAAGGGTACCGTGGTATTAAGGGAAATCGTATGCCACGATCTAGGACCGCCATTGATCCTTTTAGAATATCTCAAAGAGTCGTTTTCATTCGAAGAGAAGTTAGTGAAGCGAACACGTAGGGTGTGATTATCAGGGACCATGATCCTCCACGAGCACAGCTGTCCATCCGGGTATTTACCAGGGAATCCAGGGGACTTGAAAGTACCTTTCTTGTCTCTCAATATGTACTTGCAGCCTAAAGAATAATGAATATAATTTTTAGACTATAAAATTTAAATTTTAAAATGTAAAGCTGTTTACTTTTTGTAACTTACTTTCATAATAGACAGCACCATTTTACGTTGCCTGGTGTTGACCAGGAGAAATTCAGGTTCTGGGACAAGCTTTGATGTTACTTGTACTAATGATTTGGCGCATGTGCGTACGTTATTCAGCCCTGCTGCACTCAAGAAAGTGTGAGTGCGTATCTGTAACCTTCCGTTATGCAAATTTTCAGTTTCAAGGTATTTTCACAGTTCCAGCGTAAATGAAAAAGAGAAAAATGCAAATTTTTGAAACGTAAAGATATCTAGAAAAGACGTACTGTAGACTACAGACCACAGTGTTCATTAAAATGCATTCTTTTATTCAGTTTGATTCATAAATGTCTTTCAACGTAGGTCTATAGTTATGATATCCTTTTATATTTTAGCATCAAGATGTCAATAGTTGATGCTTTTAAAATAGAGAGCGGAGAAAGTAATTATCATAATCAGATGTTCTTGTAGGCTTTGCAAAACTTTGCTGGTGGAACCAGGATGTTTCCTTGTGGAACGCAAGGGTTAAAGTTGTTCTAAGTCAGATTACTGTTAGTCCTGTATAGCCTTTTTATAAAGGCTTTGGTTCTCTTAGAAATCAACCCTGAATTAACACGGCTAATAAGGCCAATTAATAACTTTGATAGCAGCAAATTATCTAACAGGTTTCTAACTTATAACTTCTTAAATGTATCACCCGTATCACTTCTTAAATGTGAAAACTTTGATTAGTACAGTCACAATGCATCATGCATACCAAGGCTTGGATCAAAGACAGCTAATGTTAAATAAAGCTTTGATGTACAAAAGTTCAATCGACATCCTCGTAGGTTGGATCTTCTACCAGGCCTACATTATTAGGGTCAGGTCCTTCTAACACATGGTACAGAGGATTAGGGCCACTATCTTTAACAGACTCTGACTCCCTCGATTTTGAAGTTGGTTGGTCTTCAGGCATTCCATTATTAGTATCAGGTCCTTCTAAGAAATGGTACAAAGGGTTAGGGCCACTATCCTTAAAAGCCTCTGATTCCCTCGATTTTGAAGTTGGTTGGTCTTCAGGTATTCCATTATTAGTATCAGGTCCTTCTAAGACATGGTACAAAGGATTAGGGCCACTATCCTTAACAGCCTCCGATTCCCTCGTTTCTGACTGGCTTGGACATGATCTCTTTTTAGGATCATGTATTTCAGATACTAAGTACAAAGGATTGTGGTCAATGCCTTCAACAGACCCTGATTTCTTGGCTTCTGAGTTTTTCGAATTTCGATTTGAAATCGCTTTGTTCAATTTCTCGCATTCAATATTTTCATATTCCGGTGTGTCGCGTGACAAGGACTGGTGCATACTAGAGTCGTCACCTATGTTTAGTGCTGTGGCAGTTTCATTAGGTGCATTTAGTAAGACGTCTCCTCTACGGGATAAAAAGAAACACGCCTTATTTTTAACACAACGATTAAATATATTTTTGGGGCTTGATGAAGAGCCTACTGCATGAATTATACTTTTACCTATCGTATGTTGGATTCATTACTGAACGATCGGCTGCTTCAGTATCTCTGTGTTAAAATGAAAGTGGTTAACTGAATATTTGTCATGCGCAAACACAAATTGCTACAAAAACTCTGAACGACATTTTTCTGAGGAAAAGTAGATCCTACCGCATTGAGTTCCTGGCACGGCTTCTTGTTCTTCTTGTTCTTCTGATCCTATATGAGTGAAATCAAATTTTACACAATCAGTGTGCGAAATCATGGAAAACAGCCATTAAAGCTTTAACATGTACTAGATATAGAACGTTTATGGTTTTGCTCGCAAATCCCCAATTTCTGTCCACCCAAAGGCTTTGCACAGTCTCTGAGCAGCAGCCTGATTAGCACCCAGTTTGTCATTCAATTCCTTTCTGTTAAGGGCAATTACGAAAACAGCACCTTCTCCTCAGTTATTTTAAGACCAGGAATCATGGTATTGGTCCGACAAGGGTTTTGAACCCATATACCCTCCATCATAACGTACCCAGCCAGCATACCTGCACTGATATATGATTATGATGAGAAGAACAACTCCAATCAGCAAACAAACTGCAGGTATCACGATGATAACGATTCCTTTCTTTCCACTGCTGAAAGATGAATCTTTCAAGGATTCTGCATTAGACTTGTCATCTTGAAATCTTAGTTGTGGTGTTGGTGTTTTCGTAATTATCTCGATGGTACTTGATTTTGGTTTAGGCGTTGAGGAAGGTGTTGATAGTGTTGTGACAGGCACTGTAGGAATGCAGCAAGAATATAGGCTATGAACATGAGGGGGAAATCTACAGTACGGGTTAGTTCTCCACACGCGCCAATAGTTTTTTCCTGAATGCCCAGTGTGGCAAAAAAGGGTATGTAGCTCACTTTATTTTATTTTATTTTTGTCTGATGTAGTTTCTTTTAAGAAAAAATAACTAAAATAATTACATTAAAATGATTGGTGTGGGCTTCCTGCTAAAGGTATCGTATCTGATACTACCAGAATTGTCGGTTATCGTACGTCTGTCGGTCTTGTATATACTTGCTCTAACTCTACCTATACCGGGATACGTCTAACGGTTGTCAATAATAATGAAAATAGTGATAATATCAACATTATTACCTTCCTTTACTTGTGTTACAGCCCAATACGTTACGAAAGGAGGACGAGTGGTACGAAGCCCCAAGAGACTAGGATATTAGTACCCTCCCCGGGTGGGGAATAAATTGTAACCCCTTAAGGAATCGAATTTCGTGCTGACATGTTTGTAATGAAGTCAACGTCTCAAGTAAAGTTGTTGAGTTGTAAAAGGCGTTTTCTGTCGTCAGTTCCACAACAACTTGAGTACACTGCTACTGCTATTCTCGCCTGTCTTCAGAGTGTTTCAACTTTCTATGAGTAACTATTGTCATCACACACCCAGAGTTGTTTGGGGTAAAAATCGCCTTACCCTCAATTGATATTTGAATTTAACTCAAAATATTGGGTTAATGAAAATCTTTACCCGATATTTTGGCTGAAACTAAAATGAAAAGGAAAGCGTTGCCGGCTGCTTTGGGTAAACTTCAACTAGATAGTTAAAGTAACCTTTACCTCTTAATTGGGGTAAACTATTTATTTTTTATTTGGGGGAGGGACAAATATCTTTGGGCATCCCCTCTCCCACCAGGAAGATCTCAACAGATTTTGTATTAATTGTCAAAATCTGTCTTCAAGACTTTACTTCTCCTTAACTAACATTACCCCACCTAATTACAAATTAACTTCTAACTTGATGCGTGTAAGACGACTATTATTTCTAACAGTATTGATGGATTTCAACCATTCCCAAGAGAATTAAATAACAAAAGACACGGCGGCCATGTTGGAGGATATAACAAATGAATTCATTGGCAATTCTTTTGTTAAGTTCCTCCAACATGGCCGTCGTGAAAACCATCAATACCTCGTACCAGATGTTACAACTCACCGCTCGGTGCAGACCAAGATGTTGTAGACGCCATTGTTGTTGTATCGGTGGACATTGTAGGTATTTCAGTAGGCGTAGTTATAGCTAGGGGATATAAGCACAAGAACACAAGTTATACACAGGATAACAGAAACACGTGTCAACTGATAGTGAGAATGTAGTGAGCAATAGGTAGCCGAAGCAGATGGTTCTAACAGGATACGTTTTGCTCGTTTTTGTATCTTTACCCACCTTGTGGTAAAAACACACGATATTCTGCTCTGAATCCGGAGCTGTTGTTTGATTCATCCGAACGAAAGACGAACCGTACACCACTGTCAGCTGATAACGAAAACGGTACCGTTGAATGAAGGAGAATCGTATACCATGATCTAAGACTTCCATTGATCCTTTTAGAAAATCTCAAAGTGTCGTTTTCACGCAAAGAGAAGTTAGTGAAGCGAACACGTAGGGTGTGATTATCAGGGACCATGATCCTCCACGAGCACAGCTGTCCATTCGGGTATTTATCAGGGAAGCCAGGGGACTGGAAAACACCTTCCTTGTCTCTCAGAATGTACTTGCAGCCTAAAGAATAATGAATGATTGAATCCTTGGACTTGCTTCATTTTTCTATAGTAGTCAGCTACCTTAAGATAGTAAAGCATTTTGCTTATCCAACTTACTTTCATAATAGCAATAAAACATGGTGATTCCCTGATGCTTTCTGTCCCCAATCTCATGATATGGCACTGTTCCATCCGTCTGTTTACCGCTTTTCTTGATATAGTTCCGTGTGTGGTACTTGATCCATTCAGTTGTTGCTACCATCCATTTGACTTGTTGACAGTCATGTGACCCATAAGGCAGCAGATAAAATGGTTTGGTTTTCGGTAACGAGATTGGCTTCTTTTTGTTACCACTTGTTTGACAAGTGAAATACAACGTCGTTCGTTGGTATAATCCGAAAAACTTTTTAAAAAACTCGAAAAAATTTGTAATTTTAGATTTATCTTTGTTGCTATTTCCCCTGTCATACATAACAATCGACCCACTTGTCATGCCATACAACGTCTCGCTTACGCGACTGTATACACAAAATTGTCCTATAAGATAAAAATATGAAAGGATAAGCTCGGGATTGCCTTTGTGATCAAAAATTTGTGATTGAGCATTTACAGGAATTGAACTGAAGATTACATGTGCTGCTTCCGTGAAATAAGCTCTAAGACTATATAAATAGTAAGTTTGCCATCTCTGGCTGATATCGATTACCGATTGGCATCGGCTATAATTTTTTAAGCACACTAGCTTGTAAACGAAAACTGCTAACACTTTTCTACATCGACTGACCTAATGGCCAAACTTGGGTGATATTTTTGCCCATTCTTTCTGTCTTGCTGCAAAAATGTCTTTTCACGTGGCTACGAGCTACTTCTCCATCGATGTGTAAAGTTTGTGATCTGTTATTACTTGGGTTTGTATCTATTGTGTCTTGGTAAATATATCCCGTGTTATTCCATCCCGCAGGACATCCTGTCCTGGGCTTGAGTAGAGTATATTCACCATAAGGCCATGTGGGCGGTGAGCCTGAGGATAATAGAGGATATATATAAACAACGTTAAATTATTATAACGCATGCGCGACAATCTGAGCGGTCTGAGTAGAGTATATTTACCATAAGGCCATGATGGTGAGCCTGAGGATAACGGAGAATATATTGAAACAACATGACTGAATTATTCTAACGCACGCTTGACAGCCTGAGTCAGTTCTATGACGTACTAAAGAGAAATCGTTTATCAACATATTAAAGTATTAAGGACTAAATTTTCTAGCTGTAACGATTAAACATATACAAAACGTAAATCAATTTAATTGATCAAAATTATTATGGACTTTCAAATTTCAAAAAAATCACATTCCAAATCACTAACCAAATGAATATTTTTTGAATTGCAATGAGAGAACAACACATCAAGCAAATTTTATAGTCACGTTGTCGTCTTAGAAATCGAAATAGCCCGAACTGAATAGACTCAGGTTATTGGATAAAGGCAAACATTTTGACTGTACATCACCCTTGGCACCATAAGTAGAACTCCATACGGAGAGTTCAAAACGACCTAAGATTGCGTACCATTGCGTATACATATTATATAACGGTATATTTAGCTATTAAGTTTTCATTAGATACCTATTTATATTCCTGTTTAGACAACTATATATAACGTGGAAATTGTGTGTTAGAAATGCGAGTCTCATGATGACTTCTAACACTCAACATGTCACAAGATCTTACCTTTATTCTCTACTGCTGTTTGTAGAAGAATCACAAAAACGAACCAACACCACGGATACATAGTCGTGTAAGTGGCCAAGAACACGAGACGGTCACCTTCCACTTATTTCTCTTCGTGTTAGAGATGTTTTTGTATCTCAGCAGTAGACTTTCATTCTCTATGCTACGTTCTACTCGATCTACGACTGGTTTCGAAACATCATAACTACCCCTCCCCTACACGGTAGATTCATTTTCTTGGGGAGGGGGGGGGGGGAGGGCTCGTGGCAGTAGAATGAGGCGATATCGTCAGTAAATAAGAGAGGAGGTTAGGTAATGTGTGCAATAATCTCAGCAGTAAGACTTTCACTCTCTATTGTACGTACTACTTGTGCTACTTCTGGTCTGGTTTCGAATCATCATAACTACCCCTCCCCTACACGGTAGATTCATTTTCTTGAGGGGGGTGGGGAGGGCTCGTGGCAGTAGAATAAGGCGATATCGTCAGTAAATGAGAGAGGAGGTTCGGTAATGTGTGCAATAATCTCAGCAGTAAGACTTTCACTCTCTATTGTACGGTACTACTTGTGCTACTTCTGGTTTCGAATCATCATAACTACCCCTCCCCTACACGGTAGATTCATTTTCTAGGGAGAAGGACATGTAGGAGTAGAGTATGGAGAAATTGTAGCAATTCATTCAGAGTGACTTAGACTCTTTTCAGCTAAAAAAATTATTTGTGAGAATCTTATCGGAATCACCTTTCGTTTTAGCAAGAGGGATATCCACTTCAGTATGCAAGGGTTATATTCAAGGCGTCAAAGAAACAAAGAAACAAACACGCAACGCATCAACAGATGAAGGGTATGTATTGAAATTGTACTACTTTTAGGTGCCATTTGTACTATTGAACACGAGAAGCCGCGATAAGCGAGGAAGGGAATGGATCAACTATGATCAGATTTTTTGGAGATAAACGTAATATGAACTGATAATAATAATGATATTAAACTATCAGATTTATTGGAGATAACGGTAATATAAACATAATGATGATACAAATATCTTATAATATTATAATTATTAACAGATTCACAGGCTGGCTCTTCCCTGTTAGTAACATGAACTAATTTTACGAAAATTGTTTTAAAATGTTGAAGTTTTTTCCAAAAAAAACAACAAGATAAACAGTCTTAAAAGGCTAAAAAGGATTTTAAAATCCACTACAAAACGGTTAAAATTAAGTAATATCGTTAGAGGAAGTTCATTATGTTTCAGGCAATTATCTGTCTGAAATGACATACAGTGGGTTTTGCGTCACGGTAGCAATGTTGTTCTACTGGTACAAAGGATTGTGGGTAGTTTGTTCGTCCACCGCCAGGTGCGTTTGGTCACCAGATGGTCCATCATTAGGATTAGGTCCCTCTAACACATCGTACACCACGTCAGGGACATTATTGTCCATGGGCTCGAGCACATGGTATTCTGGGATACCGGGGTCAATATTTGAATCACTTGTGTGTTTTGAGTAGTTTGGAGCTTCATATTCGGGTTGCTGGTCACGTGATAGTGTTTGGTACATCTGCCTGTCATCAGGGACGTCATTTACGATAGGCTCTAGTACATGGTACTCTGGAGCATCATTAGCAGTATTTGTATAACTTGTCCTTTTCTCTTCTTTCAAGTCATCCGGGCATTCATACTCATGTGTGTCAGATGACAGTCGCAGACATGTATGCGTGTCACGTGGCAATGGTGGGCACGTACGAGTCTCATCTTGTACTGGTGTGTTGGCTGCTGTTGTGTTGTTGGGTTCCTTCAGTAAGATAGATTCTCTAATAGCATAAAATAATAATAATTATTATAATTATTATATATGTATATATATATGGCTTATATAACGCTTATACGAGTCTGTTCTAAGCGCTTAGTAACATGCGTAAATGGATAAATGGATAAGATAGATAATATGATTATAGAGAAAAAACTAATTTACACAAATTAGTCTTGAGTTTAGATTTATTTAAAGATAAACTGGAAATATCTCGAATTGAAGAAAGTAAGGAGTTCCAGAGTAGAGGAGCAGCAACTGAGAAAGTACGTAGACCATATGACTTGAGATTATAAGATTTTGAAGACAGCAACAAGTGAGAATACGAAGATATGTGCACCATAAGTAGTGTGAATATAAATGAGCATTCCTTAGCATCCCTTTTTTGTCTGAAATGTTTTGCCATAATACTTACTCTGCCTTACTGATGCTGAACGTTTTATACGATGCATTCATATATATATGAGTCATATAATTCGAACAAAGAACCTTAGGTTTACAGTTTAGACGTTTTAGGGATAACAGATAACAAATCAACGTTACAAATGAACGTTAGCCGCCTAACGTTGAGGAAGTCGAGGGATATGGCCTGGGTGATCTATGATGAGAAATGAGTTAGTTTTAGGTATATAACGGTGCTTTTGTTGGGACAAAGTGGGATAGCTGAACTCCTAGAGATGGGTAGACAGGAACCTGCAGTTAATATGCAAAATTTCAATCGACCTAATATTAGTACCTTGCATTACTTGTATCACGTCTTGTTTCTTTAGACCTGTGCACGTGACGAAAATAAGATTAAATATCTTAGACGATTAATAATAAAAAACAAGACCTCGATTGACGTCCTTCCTGAATCCGCATCGTCGTGACATCAATAATGTTCATGTAAATGTTTTTGAAAATTTATCTACTCATGTTATAGATAGAACTTATGCATAGTTTCGCTCAGTGAATATATTTTCGAGTATAATTCACTATAATGTTCATGTAAATGTAAAAAAATGTATATGTGTTGCTTTAATTTATTTGTATGACGTTTAGCAAGCAGGGAGTGCTTTGTCAGTCTCCCAAACCAGAGGCTCTTATGAATAAAGTACATGTTTCAAATATAATTTAAGATGGAATGATCATTTCCTACTTGCATCGATAAAGTATCACAATAACAAGTAGAATACCAATCGTACCAAAGGCCAGCGGTATCATTATGGCTGTAATAGTTCGAGTCCGACCGAGCGAGGTCGTCGAGTCAGATTTCTTATAAGCGCCATTGTCCGAGTTACTAGATGATGGCTTTGCGTTTGCTTGCATCGTTGATTGAATCATACCCCCTGATGTGATTGTCGGTGGTGTTGTTGTTCCTGTATTGGGGTTCTGGCGTTGCTCTGTATTGTCGCCTGTGTAGTTTAGAAATGAGGTTGTTTTACTTTATTAGCATAAGGTGAACTAGGCGACGCATGACTCGAAATGGGGGGAGGCACTACATGTACTGAAACAACTTTTAATCAACTTGATAAGAGGCTTACGGCGCAAATTATAAAGTTATTAGTGCTTGTCTACGTTTGATAATCAGAATGCATTCTAGTCTAGGTTGAATACAAAAAACGCTATATAAAGCATGATGTTTGTACGCGGGAAGCTAGATCACAATAAATCTGATTTTCGCCATCTCGGATCAAAAGGCCTGGTTGGATGGCAGGCTTGATTGGATCCTATTATTTTAGCATAGTATAGTGTCTTATCATATTTCCAGTTCATTAACGTCGTGTTAATTTCTTGGGAATTTTTTTGACCATTTCAAGAGACCTGACTGAAGATAGACTTGCATCGAAGGATACAAATTTTA
This sequence comes from Actinia tenebrosa, assembly GCF_029948245.1. NCBI lineage: Eukaryota > Metazoa > Cnidaria > Anthozoa > Actiniaria > Actiniidae > Actinia > Actinia tenebrosa. Next base: position 5,925,160 of record NW_028292575.1, on the reverse strand, counting down.
AGATATCTCGGAGCCGGTTTGAGCGATACCTGCTCAGTTCTAAAATTGATTCTCTTTTATTGGGTGGTAATTCCACTCCATCCACGCTTCCTACGCTAGTTTCTTCTTTTATTTTTAAGTAGAAGCAATTTTAGAGTTTTATACTTACCACGTGATGTAAACACGTGATATTCTGCTCTGAAGCCATAGCTGTTGCTCTTTTTGTCCGACCGAAACAAGAACTTTACTTCTGAAGTCGCTGTAACATTGAACGGTTGTTTTACGCCATAAAGTGTTTCATTCATACGATATTTGCCATTAATCTTTGTAGAGAATCGTAAATAGTCCTCAAAATTACTGCCATTTAGAGAAAAGTTTGTGAAGAAGACGCTTACGGTGTGATTATTAGGGACCATGATCTTCCACAAGCACATCTGTCCATCCGGGTATTTATGAGGGAAGCCAGGGGACTGGAAAATACCTCGTTTGTTAACCAATCTGTACCTGCAACCTTGAATTAACATGGAATTAACATTTCACATTACGTGTGACTTCAATAGAAGGGTCTGTCAGGAGACCAAAGAAAGGTAGAAAATAAATACTAAAAAAAAAGAAAAGAAAAGAAAGAAAGAAATAGAAAAAAAAAAAAAAAAAAAAAAAGAAAGAAAAAGAAAAAGAAAGGAAAAATAAAGAAAACAGCAAGAAAGAAAGGAAGAAAAAGGAAGTATTACGAAGAGGTTAAATAAACTGATAGATAGAGTTGAAATTTTTACCGGAATAAAAAAGTTATTTCATACGAGAGACAAGATAAGATGCTCACATGCGCAGTTCACTGAGATCGTTGAGTAACAAAATGTTTTGTAAAATACATGAATAATTAATAAGGGTCTAAGCCATTCCAGCTTTAGAAATCAGGTCACATGAATATCATGTAAACTTTACAATGAAAATGCTAATTAGATACAACCACTAGTGGATGTATACTGTTCTGATACAGCACTAGTGGTTGTATCTAATTAGCATATGAATTCAAAATGTTCCAAAGGATTTATGAATTATTAGTGAAATTCACAAGTTGTTTTACGGCAGATGTTCGTATAGAGGTTTTGCACCACCACGTGACGGCAGCCATGTTAAATGGCAGGAACAATACAGTCATTTAACATGAGAAAGAGTTCAATTCCCGAGAGCAAAGGGATTTTATTGTTCTGCCATCTAACCACAAGAAGCCAAGCAGTATTATGGGATGGGCACGTGATGATGCAAAACCTCTATAGCCGATAAAACACGGCCACTCATATTGTAAACTTTACTTACAGTCCTTGATAAACTTACTTTCATAGTAGCAATAATACATCGTGACACCATCGCTGTTTTTATTGCCAAGCTTAACATGCGGCACTGCACTTCCATGCTTGACATTTCCATCTGAGTTGTCACGTGTGTGGTACTTGATCCATTCTGTTGTTGCTACCATCCATTTGACTTGTTGACAGTCACGTGACCCATAAGGCAGCAGATAAAATGGTTTGGTTATCGGTAACGAGATTGGGATCTCTTTTTTACCTCTTGTTTGACAGGCAAAATACAACTCCGTATAAACATAATACCTCGTGACGATTGTCTTACTTATACTAACAAAGTTATAATTGATTTTGAACGTATCTCCGTTGTTTTTCTCCTCATCATACATTCGAATTGATCCTGATTCCAAAGTCGATTCTTTAAGACTGTATATACAATACTGACCTGGCGAAGAAAATGTCAAAGGAATTTTATATGAAGATACCGTGAGACGCACCCATATTTTTTTCCCTAACATGCAACTTTTGTGGTCACTTCTTTCGATTCTCTTAAAAACTCAAAGGAAATAACTATTATCTATTAATTATTAATAATTTTGTTAGTTTTGGATTTTCTTATTTTCTCGTGCTCTAAAATGTTTGATGTGCTGATTTTTACTTGCTAAGTTTGTATAAGGTGGATTTCTTTGAGGAACAAGAGTCTGTGTTTGAGTCGGTAAAAAAACGCTGCTTTGGAAACAAGAGATCTTTGGTTCATTCTTCTCTAATCCCACATACTATGTTCGAATCTGTCTCTCATTTCTGTAGCTGTAGCTTTAAAAGGTGGGCGTACGATGACGCAAAGTTGTTTTGGTTGATTGCAGAATATTTCAATTAGCAACCGGAAATGTATTAGACGATCATAGACAATCACTAAAGCAAACTGACAAAATTTTTAAAATGGTGGGCACATTAACATCACAATGGCATTATATTATTAAAACGGACCCCTGATGAAGAGAAGGGGAAAGTTCACACTTATTGCCTTCCCAAGTGATATCTAATTATTTTATCTTTGCCTTACCGCTTGGCCATTGAACTGAACTTGTACCACCTGATTTTGTACAGAAGTACCTCAGGACTTCCCCCTTACCAAAGTACCCATCAATATGCAAGATATCTGATCTGTTATTACTTGGATTGGCATCCACCGTGTCTTGGAAGACAAAACCACGGCCATGAAACCCTCTTGGACAGCCTGTTATGGGCTTGAGTAAGCCAAAAGTTCCTTCTGGCCACGTTGTTACGCCTGTTTTTAGAAGGAGCATAAAATAAGTAATATTTTGGAAGATCAAGGAGAGACTAAAAAAGCCTGTAAATAGAGTGCAGCACTTAACAAAAAGTGGCTAACACTGGAATTTGTGGTCTTCATTGTATGAGCAAACCGGATTTTGGAAGTTGTATTTTTTGTGGATGGAGAAAAATAGCAGTATCCGCTGAAAAAACCTTCGAAGCACAGAAAAACGATTCTTATCTCATACGACAATGAGTAGATCTTAGTATTTTTAGAGAGCGTTTGAAATTATTTATTTGCAGCAACTTGTTACTTATTTGCAACAACTCTTTTCTTATTTGCAACAACTCGTTTCTTATTTGCAACAACTCGTTTCTTATTTGCAACAACTCGTTTCTTATTTGCAACAACTCGTTTCTTATTTGCAACAACTCTTTTCTTATTTGCAACAACTCTTTTCTTGTTTGCGGCGCTTCGTCTAACTTGCGCGCTTTGTGTCCCATATGGGGGTCACCGTAAGTAAAATTTTAGACTAGAAACTAGTTTAATTCTTTCAACCTCGACAGTCAAATTATCATAGTCGCCGTTTCGAAAATATGCTGGATCTGATCCTGACCAATCAAATTCGGATATACGGAGTTTGAAGATAAATGCTTTGGATTCTGCTACTTTCGAAAGATTATGATATATTTGATCGTCAAAGTTTAACAAAGTAAAAAAAAAAATATTCATAATATATATTTGTTTTTTAAATTTATAATGAAGGGAGCTTAAGTCGAAATGTTGTCTTACCTCTGTTTATACATATAATTATATTTTTGTTATAGAGAAATATTTATTTTCGCAACCTTTTATGGTTAGAAAAAAGATGTTTTTGTTCATTCAATTTTAAAAAAATCGATAATGACATAGCCAACACGTCGAAATGTTGAATTACTTTTGTATAAATCCTTACTTTTTTATTATATACAATTTTAATAATTTATTGTAGCAATCTTTTATAGTTGGGAAAAAAAGGTCAGCTCGGAAATTGAAGTAAGAATTATTAACAATTACTTCGAACTCAAAAATATTTAAATCAAGCTATAAGTAAGAATAATTGAGCAAGTTTGACACTACACATCCTAGTCACACATATTTGAGAAGTTACATACTTACATGTAATAAGACGTTTATGAAGAACAAGAAGAATTGTCCATAAAATACGTCGAAGCATCGTAGAGGAAGCTGTATTATGATTAAGTGAATGTCATGAACATTTCAGTTTGATCCCTTCAGCATAGACGTTTCAGTCTTATGCTTGCATTATATGACGCAGTGCTTTCGATTCTAGTATACTTTCCTTCTAGTATCGCTCTCTCCCAATGCAGTATTTTTGTATGATGCATTTATTTTGGAACAGTCAAGCCCTAATATATTACGAATTAAACACAGCTCGAGACAGATTGAAAGCACAGATTTATTAGGCTCTTTCTTGCATGTTTTATTGTCCTCCTTATTATGAATCTCCTGAATATGTCATTTTTCTAAGGGTCACAGGAAGTTAAGTATAAAGAAACACTTTTATAGTACATGAACAAATAACTGTCAGTCTTTAATCTTTTTTCACTTTCAATTCATTAGTACTAGTGATCAAGCTTAAGCGTTCGTAACGGTGATGTTTGTCACCAAGTTTTAACTTTCAGGGAAAAAAAAACAATGGCAAGCGAACAAATCAAAAGTGATATAAGCTGTATCGCTCGGGTTACATAAGCGCAAGATGTATGAACAAATTTGGGAAAGGTAACCCAACCTCCCCTCCCCCCCCAAAAAAATCATTAATTCTGTTCGAGACTAAAACATAATTTAAAGCCTGATAGGTTTACATTCGCATCTGTACTTCATTCCTGTATTTGGAGGTGAATAGGACGTAACATGGTCGCCATCTTCAGAATAAAGATAATATAGAGTATTGAGTTCTAAACTACAAAATCCGTAAACAGTTAGAATAGAAAGCTAAATTTTTTTATAATATCACCTAACGCTAAACCTTATCTAATTTGGCAAACCTAGCTAATTATGACTAAATTGTGTTTTTTTCTTAATACAATAATAATATATTTCAAGTTTCAGCAATGTATGCATAACTCCTTTCCGAGGATTGAACTGGTTTTTTAAAAATCTTTTCCCCGGGGAGGGATTAAGCTGGATTTATATTAGTGCAGCAAGGGCTCTATAGAACAGATCTCGTATGACTGTGAAAAATGCACATAATTAATATGCCGTGACCGTAACGGTACATGACGTGACAGTTCAAACATCTATATTTGATGAACAGTAAATCGTACGTTACAGAGTAAGTAATTCCGATCTAGGAATGTCGTCTCTTCAAGTCCGTACCCTTACCGTGCCGGACCGTACTGTACTGTGCCGTGTTCTATAATTTGCCACAATCACTCGGAATCTATCCTACGTGATGATATGCTATGTCGCACTCATGCGATGGAATTGTCGTAAAGTTTGTTCGCCTCAACCAGCGGGTCAGAGTTCTCTGCTGATTCGTAGAGTGGGTTCAATGTGTAATGGTTGACTTCTGAGAGATTCTGATAGGTTGGTCTATTCAAAGCTGTGGGGGATTCCAATGTGTGGTAAAACACTTCTCGGGCTTCATTACAAACAGGCTCGGGCGCATGGAATTGTGGTCCATCCGATTCTATCTCCGGGGGCTCCAGTACGTGGTAAAAAACAGAAGAGGCGTCTTTGCCAGAATGATTGGTCGCATGGCATTGTGGTCCATCTGATGATTCTATATTTGGGTGCTCCAGCACGTGGTAAAATACATCAGGGGTTTCATAACCAATAGGCTCGAGTGCATGACATTCTTGACGTTTTGCTGATCTTCTTGGAAGTGGAACTTCATTCAGTTGGGTATAATCAACGTCCTCGTAATCGGGAGGCTCGTCACGTGACTGAGGTTGCTCATCAACTGTGTTTACGGTTGACACGTCTGTGGTAGCTCCAGTAGTTTGGTCAATGATTATATTTCCCCTAGAACAAAAGAATGAGTTGGAAGCATAAGATATAAGAGAGATTAATGGAAGGATTAATAATAAAGATGGTTTGGCTAGATCGATGAGTAAGGCAGTGCTAGTGTGCATATAAAAAACAGTGAGATACTAGCAAATGAGGGAGTTAAGAAAATTACCAACAAAAATAGACAAAATGTTGTTACTTACTGCTCGTATGTCGGATTTACGACCATCCCGTCATCCACACTGTCATAAAGATCATAGATATTTAAGGTATTTATAGAAGAATTCAGTTATATTCGCTAGTAAGTGTGTAAAATAAAAGTGACTCATACCTTGATCCATTTGTGCCACTCTTCGAGGCCTTTTTGGATCTGCGATATGATAAGAATAACAAACCATTAATTCATAAGCATGGGAATAAAAAGATACTTAAAATTTGATTTCTAGAGCTTTTTTGTTTTGTTGAAAGGCTGTGCATGAGAAGACACGTTAATATTTGGATACCACTCCAAAGAAAGATCCTATTCTCAAGAGGATAACTCGTGGTCTGAAATGAGAAACAGTACGCTCAAGGTAAAGAGGTCTACTGAAGCTCACCAAGGCTAACTTAGTCGACTGAGACGATTCCGCGCGTGCTTTTGAGAACCACACTAATGCAGGAAGGAGAACGGCCGAGGAACAAGAGTAAGTATTCACGAATTTGGAATGTTTTTATTCGTATTCACATTTTTTGGCGTCTTATTAAAGTAAGGTTACGTACCTAGATCTTAAATAAAATTAAGATCAAATACATGATTGTTTCATACCTGCAACGACAATAAATGTCGATAATGACGAGAACAATAAGGATAAAAACAACCAGTGGTATTACCATAACAACTATTCTCCAAGTCTCATCACAAAACCATGTTTTCTTCAATGGATGGATATTGTTTTTAATGTACTGAGATTTGTTTTTAGTTGTTGTTGGGTTGCATTGTACCGTTTCAATGGTTGTCGAGTTAACATTTGTTGTCGTTGGAAATGTTGTTGCTTCTGTAGTGGTTGGCAGTTTAGTTGTTGATTGTTTGGTTGTCGTTGGTTGTGTTGTTATGTGTTCTGTTGTTGGTTTGACGGTGGTAGTTGGAAGTGTAGTTGTTTTTGGCGGGGCGGTAGTGGTTCTCTCTGAAACCAAAACAGCACACATATAAAAATGTTAGTTAATGACATTATTATTATGTTATAGACAAGATAAGACAAAAGTCAAACAAAAGACAGACAAACAGACAGACAGACAGACAGACAGACAGACAGACAGACAGACAGACAGACAGACAGACAGACAGACAGACAGACAGACAGACAAACAAACAAACAAACAGAAGAACAAACGCCAAGAACAAACGAATGTATTTTTATCACGGTTTATATCATATTCCTGCTACTTTTTAATTCACTGCAAAAATCAAGAAGAACTCTCACTTTTTCTAACATATTCCTATAAAGTCGGCCATGTTAAGGTTAAGGTTTGTTGTAAGCTCATATAAACTATTTAGGATTTTACAATAAAATTAAGAACGATAACCCTTTGGGCAACTGCACAGAATCACTGACTTGCAGAAGTTTCCAAAATTGTTAAACCAAAAGGATTTAACTTACCAGGTGTTTTGAACATCGTATAATTTGCCCTGAATCCAGTGCTGTTGTTTCCTTCATCTGATCGAAAAACGAACATCACGTCTCTTGTGGCAGTGATAGCGAAGGGTGGCTGTTGGCCAAAGAATGCTTGCTTTGGTTTAAAAATCCTGCTGTAAACAGTCTTTATCGTACTCGTACAAAGAGAAGTTTGTAAATTTTACAATAAGGGTGTGATTAACAGGGACCATGATCCTCCACGAGCACAGCTGTCCATCCGGGTATTTACCAGGGAAGCCAGGGGACTCGAAAACACCTGTCGTGTTTGTCAGAGTGTAGTTGCAACCTGGAATGAAACATAATTTTTAATTATGAAACTTGGCAATGGCGGAGGTTAAGGGTTTTTGGAGCTCCCACGAAGGACTGACGGCAGAAACGATAAAGTAATTCAGGAGGTATAATTTACAAAATATTATTTCATTCGTTCATGTTTTTGGGAATTGTCTCTGGAATCTACAGTTTCGATCGACGTTTCGTCCATGCTTCATTGGTCTTCTTCAGGATCTAGCGTTGTTGAATATTTTTTCCAGTATTGCATTCCACGGCTCAAGATTCGCGCAAGTGTTAAGTGGAATTTTTTGTTATGGATAGATCTTGAATTGGGTCTTTTGTAAAAGGACTGCGACGTTTCGACTGCAAACTGATAGTCTTCATCAGACGATAGTGTAGACTGGATGATGTTAAATAATGCTCATCAGATCATCTGTGCTTTGATTGGTTGGTCGAGTAGGGGTGTTTGGTTGTTGTGTTTCCCGTTCTGAATGTTTTCTTATTGCCGATATCTCCACGTTTATGGGATTTCTATACCATTAGTATCATTTATTACATAAGATTCGTTACAGTTCTATATAATGATCATGCTAATAACGAGCTAGGTTTCTTACTTTCATAATAGCAGTAAAACATGGTGATTCCATTATCATGATTCCTGTCACCAAGTTCATGATGCGGCACTGTTCCATCCATCTGATAATAACTTTGGCCGTAATAGTTCCGTGTGTCGTACTTGATCCATTCAGTTGTTGCTACCATCCATTTCACTTGTTGACAGTCACGTGACCCATAAGGCAACAGATAAAATGGTTTGGTTATCGGTAACGAGATCGGAATCTTTTTGTTACCACTTGTTTGACAGGAAAAATACATATACGATTCTTGATTCCACTTGTTAGCAAAACTAACTCTTGGGGAAAAAGTGGTGTGGCCTGAGTCGTACATTCGAATCCATGCATAAGATTGCGTATAAGATGTGCCGTATATACAGTATTGCCCTGGAATATAAAATGCATTGATTAATTAAGTAACTCAGTCAGTCTTGGTGACTACTTGTAACGTGCGTATACATGTGCATGCTTGCGCAGCCTAAAATAATTGCGAAACAACTGTATTTACAAACGTGTCCTTTTTATTGTTTGAGAGCACAATCTTTCTAAAGATTAACGTTAAGTTTCTTTTAAATAAGTTAGTACGTTCAGTGTTTTCTTTAAATCAATTATTTCACAAAGTATGTTAGAGCTTTCTTTAATTGTATTCCTTCCTCGGTCATTTTAGGATGCCGTTTAGCACAGTTATAGAGCTAATGGTTTATCCGATACCAAAAAAAAGGTAATTTTATCAGTTTTGTGCATTAGAATTGTCGGTAACGCAAGTACTAGAGAGCATTACGTCTATATAGTTCTTTTAATGAAATTTTGAAAAGATTAATCATTATGTTTCAGTGAAATGCACGCACGCATGAGCAACCGTTTGTTGAACCGGGAACATGCCCTTCCTACTATTGATGCAATATGATTCTTTAATCACGTCCCTAGCATACGGCCCATTTGGGAGACAAATAAGGCTTATTAACGTCCTCAAATGTTCTTCAAGACTTGGAGGGCTAACCATATATATGTTTTCACTGCGTTTTCACAGCTCCCTTTTCACATTTATCATTATCTTGTCTTATTACGCGTGTGTTGCGTAAAATTAAAACCTTAGCAGTCAATCAGTTTCATCGTCACGCGAAAGCCTCAAAAGTATTACTAACCTGTTGGCCAAGATTGATAAATGGTGTTATCGTGAATTGTTTTGATACAAAAGTTTCTTATAACTCTGTCTTGAGAAACTTCCCCTTCTATGTGTAAGGCATTTGAGTTATCATCGTTAAGTCCTGTGAACTGCTCTATCCATCCTTCTATTTCCCATCCAGTAGGACAACCTGCTTTGGGCTTGAGCAGAGCATAATTTCCAGCCAACCATCTGGCTGAACCTAAAATATAATAATTTCGATAAATATTACTGAAAATAGACAAGAAAAGTAATGATGAAATTTGAAATAATAAAAATACTGTTACGTCGATCTTGTGTACTTATTGACTGAGTGGGAGGGCCGTACGGGAAAATATTTGGCTGGAGGTGATGCCGTACGGACCGAGCGCACCGTACAAATGACCGAGAGCCAAATATTTGGATCAATGTGTCTATCTGGGATATCGTATACGATCTCATGAGATCGTACACGATCTCATATCCAACACGTTTCATCTGATCGTACACGATCAGTTTCGTTGTGTGTAATTAATCGTACACGATTCAGCTTTGATATCGTACACGATCACTTTGGTTGGTTTTATTTACAATCGTACACGATATAGTTTTGGATTTCGTACACGATCAGTTTGGTTGGTTTTATTTACAATTGTACACACACGATGCAGTTTTGGATTTCGTACACGATTAAGGATAAATAAATTTAGGGGAAACGAATTAATTTCATTCACTATATTTTTTCATCAATTTGGATCTTCAGACTTTAATTTTCCATTCAGAAAAAAAGGGGAGGGAGAGACGAAAACTGAAGGGAAAAAATATACCAATGACATATAACGACGTTTTTTAAGTTTTTTTTTCTTCTTCTCCTTCTTCGTTCATTTGTTTGAAAGCTATTTACCCACTAAACTCAACTCAACTCATTCCCTTTTTTATAAAAACTACATGTTTCGAAAACAGCATTGCAAGACGCATTAAAACGCTTCAAATGTGCATTACGCTTTATTTTTTGTTTTGACTCTCTCTTGATTGATTCTTCACGAAGAACAGCCATTCTGTATACGAAGAACAGCCATCAAATGCCATGTCTTTTATGTATTTCTGTTGTTTCATATGATAAAAATACTAATCTACCAGTACCTTTTATGTGATGAGGTACACCTATTAAAGACATTCTACATACACAAATTTACAAGGCAGCTTGCTTATCAGTGAGTTAAGTGATAAGTATGTTGTACTTTTGCTACAATGTAGTTTTCCATAATGCAAAAAAAAGCTTTTTAGGCCGCCATAGAACTTTAACAAATATATAATACATTGATAACCTTTGATTTTCCTTTCTTACTGACTTTTGTTTGTTTGTGTGAAAACACGTCCCACAAACTCCCGCCAATATTTAACAATATTTGTCTTAAAACACAATATTTGTCTTAAAACACAACAATGATTGAAGAATTGGAAGCCGCAATATAAACTTTTGTCAAGAGATCGTATACGATATCCCAGATAGACACATTGATCCAAATGTTTTCCCGTACGGCCCGACCTAACTTAGTCAATAATCATTTTATCATATGACCCTCCCGAAAACTGAAAAAATAAAAATAATGAAACAAAAGAAAGGCGAAGGTTTCGAGCAGGGCCGTACGGATTGGTACGGGCCCGTAAGGTCCTCCTCACGCCATTTTCCCGAAGGTTTTTCTAAGAGCGCGCGCCCGAGCAGATACGGGTCATATGATAAATGACCGTATGAATGAGATAACAGTACAAGATTTTGAAAGACCAAGCCATTGTTTAGCTGAAATACGTAAAACCACCAAGAGAAGATTACAGAATACAGGGCTGGGCAGTAATAATTACCAATTGTAACAGAAAAACCTTAATGCTGCTCTTAAACAGCATTTTAACTTAAACATTTTTTTTTAATTAAAGAAAAAAAATTTTTTTTCTGCCCTCTTTTTACACTAATTTTCATAATTACGCAACCAAAACTCAGCCTCAGACGTCTGGGTTTTAATGAGCAGTGTTGTTGATCGAAATAATTACAAATTCAGACCGTGCGGAAAGGTGATTACCGGAAGCCAAAAACCCAGACAATTCGAATTATAATAGCTTTTTGTGATGAAAAATATTGAGAATAAATAAATTATCCTTGTTCTACAAGGGTAGCACTTACTTAATAGGCATTTTCTAACAAACTTGAGGCTCTCCGTGTCTCATGTTCGAATAGGAATTTAGAATTTGAATTTTGCGGAGAGAGGAAAACCTGAGAACCCGGAGGGAGAAAAAACCCCGAAGCACAGGAGAGAACCAGCTAGAAACTCTACTCACATATGACACACCGAGTTCGACAATCGAACTTGGGTCATATAGGTGAGAGGTAAGCGCTCTCACCGCTACGCTGCACCCGTGCTTTCCATAAATAGACTCAGTTGGCGTGGATTTCTTTCGCCGTTCTGATGCCAACTAATGTTGTAAATAAATGAATAACTAGCTGGCGCCAATTGCACTTGTCTAGCGCGTACTCTGTCGTAGTGGGCCATTTGGTTATTCCGGAAGTATTTAACTGATATTTATTTCTCAATTGACACGGTTTTCTTTGTTATTCACAAGGCTTTATTTTTGTTATAACCCTCATTATAAATGCGAGGTCAATATATAGTTATTAACCCGGTTAATAACTATATATAGACTTCGCATTTATAATGAGCAACATTTGATAGAAAACCTTCTCAATTGATAAATAAAATACTTAATTACCTCGAACGTCGGCAATAAGCCTATACATCCCTCGGGCCTGCGGCCCTCGGGATGTATATGGCTTATTGCCTCCATTCAAGGTAATTAACTCTTACCTCTACGATTTTTCTTTGCTAGAGTTTTCTATTTTCGATATTATTTTCAAATGAGTTGAGATACTGCGTTGTATTCAATAGATAAAATAATGTGGCTGTTTAAATATAAAAATTCTTTACAAACGTTTTAAAACGATAAGAAATTAAATTACAAGCCAAGTAAGTAGCCAGATAATAAGTCCGTTGCAGTTTCTAGACTAACTGTTACTGGTTTCACTTTAGCCGCTTGAGGACTCGCTCGTTCGCGGTATGATACGAAACTCGTGAATAAAAATAATATATCAAGCTCTTATGTGACTATTTGTGTATTATACATTTAGGGTCGACTTTGATTGGTTAAAACTAAAATATGTCGCGAGATCATATTGGACAGTTTTTAAGGGATATCCGGTATCACTTTACTGATATGGTTTTTATTCACGGCTTTATTTCACGGATATCGACCCTAAATGTGTCAGATTTAGTTGTCAACTATTTAGTTGTAAAATAGCTAAGAATTCACTTAGGCACGAACCAAATAAAGACGCGTAGAGGTATTTGCTTTTGTTCCCAATGTTCTGCTACGGCACTAAAGACATTACGTATTTGGTTTTTGTTTCACTTATATATGGCGTGCACTCTATGTGCTCTGGGGAAATGGCCCAAGTCCTGTAAATACATCGGCAGTTTAGCTCCTTTTTACATCAACTAAATTGCGAAATGTAATTTTTAAAACACTCGATATGCTTAATTCATAACTACAAATAGTCTTCTCACGTTTGCTTTCGACAACAAAAATCGAGTTTCTATTGAAAGGTCTGAAAGTTGTTTTTCAAATCTACTATTGTATATGAAGATAATACCATACGTACTTTTGTTACAGTTGTTTCAAACATCTCAGTATTCTATACTTACCAGTGATATATCCATTCTGCAGAAGAAGGATGAGAATGGCTGCATATCTAAAAGAGCCAATCATTGTATCACACCAAGTGCAATAGGTCTTCCCGAATTAGAAACTGTTTCGTGTTTTTTTTACCAAGTCAGCTTCAGATTGACTGATATTTTAAGGCTTTCGATATTACTTCCGAGTCATAACCCCAACACACGATCCTGTACATATGTTTGGAGGGTGGGGTGGGGAGGGTCATAAAACACTTTTGTAGTATTTTTCGTCATTCCAGTCCTTTAATCATTACACCGCTAGAGAAAGAAATACAACACTCAAGGGAAAGACACGAGGTTCATGAAAAGCATTAACTCTTTAAAACTAAAAAACATATGTTAGCTTTTATTTTATATAAAATGATAACAAAGCTATTTATTTTTATCCCACCCCCTCCCCCTAGGGAACTAAAAGCAGCAAGATAAATTGATGTAAATCTTAAATTTATTTGCGACAGCATCTTTCGCTTTCATCTAGCTACAACGTCACCATCACTGATATTTTGACAATCAACAAAACAACACTTTTTTGTCAACACTACATCGTGATGTTTTATCAATATGTAACTTTACAAAAGAATTTTTTTTTTTTAATCTGACGATGGGATCAAATCGAAAGGCTACAAGTCAACACATGTAGCCCAATAACATTTCATATTTCTAATTTTCAATACGATGCCTAAATTCCTAAACAATTCAATGATTTGGTCATTTTGTAGAGTTCTGTAAAATACGGACGAACAATTTAGTTTTTAGTAAAATATGGTTCTTTTTTGTCAACTCCCCATGCTGCGTTACAATTATGTTTACTTTTTATGACTTCGACAAAATGGTTCTACGCAATATGGCAGCTAAACGAAGTCGTCCATTCATTATTTGATCATTTTGCTTCTATGATTATTCAGTTTCATAAAGCTAGTCTTTATATTAAAGACCCATTGCCACTTACCGTGATGCATCACAATTTGTTTACATTTTCAATCGTGTCACCACTGAAAAAACAATTCCAACCTTTTGAATAAACTCTTAAATAGTCCCTAAAGCCGTTAAATAATGTAAAAGAATCATTATTGTGCCTTAGTGCTATGTCGGAAAAGGATTTAATATGACGTTATTATTCAATATATGAATGTTTGAATTTCATGGACCACGAAATTCATCTGTGACCGTGGTGCATCACGGTAAGTGGCAATGGGTCTTTAATAGCCAAACTTAACCTTCATTCCATGATCAATTTGGAATTGGTAAATAAAAATACCGCCGTTCGAAAATAATAAATGAAAAATACAACGCGTATTTGATAAATTCTGGTTTAAGAAATCTGTTATAAAGCCATTTTCATCAAATTTTAAGGGGTATTATTGATCAATTTTTCCCGCGAGAAATAAGGCGATTTTTCTTATTAATTATACATCTACAAAAAGAACAAGCGTTGGTTATAATAAATAAGCGAAAATTTATGGGTATTAATGTGCCGTGATTGGACGGTAGATGACGTGACAGTCCGAACATTTGACGAGCAGTAAAGTGCGCGTTACCAGAGCAAGTAATTCCATTCCTGAATTTAAAAGTCTTCGTTTCACGTCCGTTCCATCACTGTACCGTGCCGTGTTCTATTATTTGTCGTAGTCACGCGAAATCTATCCTACTTCATGATGATATGCTATGTCACACTCATGCGATGGAATTGTCGTAAAGTTTGTTCGCCTCAAAAAGCGGAGCAGAGTTCTCTGCTGATTCGTAGAGTGGGTTCAATGTGTAATGGTTGACTTCTGCGAGATTCTGATAGGTTGGTCTATTCAAAGCTGTGGGGGATTCCAATGTGTGGTAAAACACTTCAGGGGCGCCATTACAAACAGGCTCGGGCGCATGGAATTGTGGTCCATCCGATTCTATCTCCGGGGGCTCCAGTACGTGGTAAAAAACAGAAGAGGCGTCTTTGCCAGAATGATTGGTCGCATGGCATTGTGGTCCATCTGATGATTCTATATTTGGGGGCTCCAGCACGTGGTAAAATACATCAGGGGTTTCATAACCAATAGGCTCGAGTGCATGACATTCTTGACGTTTTGTTGATCTTCTTGGAGGTGGACCTTCATTCAGTTGGGTGTAATCGACGTCTTCGTAATCGGGAGGCTCGTCACGTGACTGAGGTTGCTCATCAACTGTGTTTACGGTTGACACGTCTGTGGTAGCTCCAGTAGTTTGGTCAAGGATTATGTTTCCACTAGAATAAAACAATGAATTGGATGCATAAGATATAAGAGAGATTAATGGAAGGATTAATAATAGAGATGGTTTGTCTAGATCAATGAGTAAGGCAGTGCTAGTGTGCATATAAAAACAATGAGATACTAGCAAATGAGGGAGTTAAGAAAATTACAAACAAAAACACAGACAAAATGTTGTTACTTACTGCTCGTATGTCGGATTTACGACCATCCCGTCATCCACACTGTCATAAAGATCATAGATATTTAAGGTATTTATAGTACAATTCAGTTATATTTGCTAGTAAGTGTGTAAAATAAAAGTGACTCAAACCTTGATCCATTTGTTCCACTCTTCGAGACTTTTTTGGATCTGCGATATGATAGGAATAACAAACCATTAATTCATAAGCATGGGAATAAAAAGATACTTGAAAATTGATTCCTAGAGCTTTTTTGTTTTGTTTAAAGGCTGTGCATAAGAAGACACATAAATATTTGGATACCACTCCAACGAAAGATCCTATTCTCAAAAGGATAACTCGTGGTCTGAAATGAGAAAAAGTACGCTCAAGGTAAAGAGGTCTACTGAAGCTCACCAAGGCTAACTTAGTCGACTGAGACGATTCCGCGCGTGCTTTTGAGAACCACACTAATGCAGGAAGGAGAACGGCCGAGGAACAAGAGTAAGTATTCATGAATTTGGAATGTTTTTATTCGTATTCACATTTTTTGGTGTCTTATTAAAGTAGTGTTACGTAACTGGATCTTGTAGATCTTAGATAAAATTTAGATCAAATACATGATTGTTTCATACCTGCAACGACAATAAATGTCGATAATGACGAGAACAATAAGGATGAAAACGACCAGCGGTATCAACATGACAGCTATTCTCCAAGTCTCATCACAAAACCATGTTTTCTTCAATGGATGGATATTGTTTTTAATGTACTGAGATTTGTTTTTAGTTGTTGTTGGGTTGCATTGTACCGTTTCATTTGATGTCGAGTTAACATTTGTTGTCGTTGGAAATGTTGTTGTTGCTTCTGTAGTGGTTGGCTGTTTAGTTGTTGGTTGTTTGGTTGTCGTTGGTTGTGTTGTTATGTGTTCTGTTGTTGGTTTGACGGTGGTTGTTGGATGTGCAGTTGTTTTTGGCGGGGCGGTAGTGGTTCTCTCTGAAACCAAAACAGCACACATATAAAAATGTGTGTGACCAACAGACCAACCGACCAACAGACCAACAGACCAACAGACCAACAGACCAACAGACCAACAGACCAACAGACCAACAGACCACAGACCAACAGACCAACAGACCAACAGACCACCAGACCAACAGACCAACAGACCAACAGACCAACAGACCAACAGACCAACAGACCAACAGACCAACAGACCAACAGACCAACAGACCAACAGACCAACAGACCAACAGACCAACAGACAGACAGACAGACAGACAGACAGACCAACAGACCAACAGACAGACAAACGGACAAACGGACAAACGGACAAACGGACAAACGGACAAACGGACAAACGGACAAACGGACTAACGGACCTAACGGACAAACGGACAACGACAACGGACAACGAAACGGACAAACGGACAAACGGACAAACGGACAAACGGACAAACGGACAAAACGGACAAACGGACAAACGGACAACGGACAAACGGACAAACGGACAAACGGACAAACGGACAACGGACAAACGGACAAACGGACAAACGGACAAACGGACAAACGGACAAACGGACAAACGGACAAACGGACAAACGGACAAACGGACAAACGGACAAACGGACAAACAGACAGACAGACAGACAAACAGACAAACAGACAGACAAACAAACAAACAAGCAAACAAACAAACAGAAGAACAAACGCCAAGAACAAACGATGTATTTTTATCACGGTTTATATCATATTCCTGCTACTTTTTAATTCACTGCAAAAATCAAGAAGAACTCTCACTTTTTCTAACATATTCCTATAGGGTCGGCCAAGTTAAGGTCAAGGTTTGTTGTAAGCTCATATAAACTATTTAGGATTTTACAATAAAATTAAGAACCATAGCTATTTAGGAAAAAAAGTAAAATGTTAAATTACACAGAATCACTGACTTGTAGAAGTTTCGCCCAAAATTGTTAAACCAAAAGGCTTCAACTTACCAGGTGTTTTGAACATCGTATAATTTGCCCTGAATCCAGTGCTGTTGTTTCCTTCATCTGATCGAAAAACGAACATCACGTCTCTTGTGGCAGTGATAGCGAAGGGTGGCTGTTGGCCAAAGAATGCTTGCTTTGGTTTAAAAATCCTGCTATTATTTTCGTATAGCTGTAAACAGTCTTTATCGTACTCGTACAAAGAGAAGTTTGTAAATTTTACAATAAGGGTGTGATTAACAGGGACCATGATCCTCCACGAGCACAGCTGTCCATCCGGGTATTTACCAGGGAAGCCAGGGGACTCGAAAACACCTGTCGTGTTTGTCAGAGTGTAGTTGCAACCTGGAATGAAACATAATTTTTAATTATGAAACTTGGCAATGGCGGAGGTTAAGGGTTTTTGGAGCTCCCACGAAGGACTGACGGCAGAAACGATAAAGTATTTCAGGAGGTATAATTTACAAAGTATTATTTCATTCGTTCATGTTTTTGGGAATTGTCTTGAATCTCCAGTTTTGATCGACGTTTCGTCCATACTTCGTTGGTCTTCTTCAGGATCTAGCGTTGTTGAATATTTTTCTAGTATTGCATTCCACGGCTCAAGATTCGCGCAAGTGTTAAGTGGATTTTTATGTTATGCTCTTTGATTGGTTGGTCGGTTAGGGGTGTTTGGTTGTTGTGTTTCCGTTCTGAATGCTTTTCGATATCTCCACGTTTATGGGATTTCTATAACATTGTCTCTGTAGATGTTATTGGGGCGGAGTGTATAACAATATGGTGTTCTCGATCCATACATTCAAAATATATTAGTACACATACGATATTAGGTCTATGCCATCGCCTGATTAACCCCATCATTTTATAAGGAATAAGTATCATTAGCGGGTTACCTGTGGTTAACCGGTCATAAAATACTTGGCGGTTTTTTTTTGCGGGTTACCTGTGGCAAATCGCTCATAAAATACCTTTTTATGTACGTTTAAAATACGTTTTTAGCGGGTTACCTGTGGTAAACCGCTCATTTGTTTTTTTTTTTTCTGATTACTCCCCGATAAAATGGACAAATTGCGCAATAGTACCCAGAGGTCTTTAGGGCCTTCACTAAGAGACCTGCGCGCATCTGCTATAGGGTTCCCGTCTATAGTCTAATCAATAAGTATGTACCACATGTCAATCATTTGTAGTCAAGTGATTATGAAAGGGCAGAGCTAACAGATCACGTGACAGAAATTTATTTCTACGCAAGCTCTATTTCGTTGACTGCTGTAATTCAAGACAGCCGAACTAGAAATAATTGACCATCTCAATCGTAAGCAAGGATTTTGAAGCAAGATGTTAAGGACTTCTAAGCTAGGATTTTTAAGGAATCTTCAAATTTCATGGGCAATAGATCGCTTTGGTTAACTATTCATGCTTTGATTCAGCTATTCAAGCAGTATTTTCTGTAATCGAAGATCAGTTCTAAGGGATAAACTAGTCGTGTTACAGAACTACGCGCCTGATCAATGGCTTCGAATTATTTTGCAAGCTGACCCGGTTCTGATCACTTGATAGGTTTGTGGCTCTGAAAACTACTACAAATAAATACCAGGTAAATATAATTTTATTCGAGTTTTGATTTTGTTACTAAGAATAATAAAATGATGAAAATATAAATTTCTAAAACGCATACATTTTGACCTTCGCTTGAGATCGACCTTGTATTTACTCCGGGATTTACTGTGAAAATTTTTTTTATAGAAAATGTCCATTCATTTAAAATAAAGAATAACCAACGAAACTTTGAAGAGTCAAGCAATTATGAGAGAAATCCTGAGCAAAGATTAGCCTGTCTTACCGTTTAAATGAAGCTTTAAGATTTAGCGATTTTTAGCCGAACTAAGCAGAACGTAATCTCTTTTGAAAAACGTGCTGGTCGACAATGACATCTTCTAGCATATTTGCTTAGATCCGGAATGGAGTTCGACGGACTCCTGGAATTTGGATATTTTATATGATTAAATTTTATGATCGAAATGATGACATAGAGGCTTAGCCGTGATTGGTTCCGAAGTTTATCTGTTGTTACGGACTTACTTACACAACTCGATGACATAGTGGCTTCGCCTCTACGAGGCAGCAGCCACAAAAAGACAAGTAAAAAAAGAAAAACTTTGGAAAACCGAGGAAGGATACGGGGACGATGCTAACTCGTGGGTCTGCCTCGCAGACAACAGACACAGGGAAATACGACACTCAATGTTTGATATGTATATTTGTTGCTTTGTCATCTAGCAACTTATTTTCACTTTGCCTTTAGGATCTTTAGCCCACTCAGCGACTAATCATCCAGGTAACCCTGTCTACCCTGCCACTAGGGTCTTGTTTAATAACGACTAAGTATCATATAAGATTCGTTACAGTTCTATATAATGATCATGATAATCATAAGCTAGGTTTCTTACTTTCATAGTAGCAGTAAAACATGGTGATTCCTCTGTTACTTGAGCTGTTACCAAGTTCATGATGTGGCACTGTTCCATCCATCTGATAATAATTATAGCCGTTATAGTTCCGTGTGTCGTACTTGATCCATTCAGCTGTTGCTACCATCCATTTGACTTGTTGACAGTCACGTGACCCATAAGGCAGCAGATAAAATGGTTTGGTTATCGGTAACGAGATTGGAATCTTTTTGTTACCACTTTTTTGACAGGCAAAGTGCAAATCAATATAGCTTTCGCTCCATTCTTTATGAACGTAGATACCGACAAAGTGATCCTTGCATGAAATAGCAGCAGAAATGTGATAGTTATATTTTTCATTATGCATCTGAATGGATCCCCAATGCATTTCTTGTGGTTGATATCTGCTATATATACAGTATTGACCTGAGCATGCAAATAATGCGAAATGTAATAGTTTGAATTTCTATATTTGTTTATATAAGATAATCCTATAAACGATACAATATCATTAGTACTATTATAATGAAGATTTACCTTTCGGCCATGCTGGACCAGTCCTATGCCATGAAATGTTTTTGATACAAAAATACCTCATTACACTGCTGTTATAAACATTTCCCTCAATATGCAAACCTTTTGAATTTTGATTGGGTTTGTAGCCTACTGTGTCTTGATTTACCCAACAATTTTGTTCCCAATGTTTCTCTTCCCATTCTTCTGGACACCCTGTTTTAGGCTTGAGTAGAGCGTAATTTCCTTCAGGCCACCTGACGGAAGCTAAAATATAATGAAATAATAACATTCATCATAATTTGCCACAAATGGCTACACTATCAATGAGCTGATACCCCCAAAGGAACCATTGGAAGCGACATTTTGACTACCCTAGCTAAATCAATCTCATACTTAGATTCGCCCGTGTTTTTGTTGGGTTGCTGTCGGGTGCCATCGAAGATTCTGGGATAAAAAATTAGTAGAGGATTTTCAATGATTTTTACAGAAACAAATTAAACAATGGAAACCAGAGTTTCATTGGCATTGAATAACAAAATAAATCGGTGCCAAAAATGAGATCGATTTCACTAAGGTTTGCACAAAACATATACTCGTAGAGATTCGTAATGTTTTACTTTTTTATATGTGGTCTCCCCCCTCCCCAAAGACTCTTACATAGTCTCTCACTATCTAGGCTGTTGCACTTTCGCTGATTCGGTCCAAAAATTTAATCCTTTGGCTAGGCAGGCATGCTTTTGAAGACCAAAACATAAAGCAATAAATCGAAGCCAAATTACAGAAGATATGTAAATTACAACCATCTCTGTACCTCCAAGTGTAATATGTGCTTTGCATGAGAATAACGATGATGTAAATGAAGTGTTTGACTTTTATATAGAATACGTAAACATATTAAACAAGTGAACTATAAAGAATTTCTTATTTACAAAGATAATTTGTTGGCAGAGTATCCTTAATCTCCTCCTTGCCAGAGCTGAACATTGTTCTTGATCTGGCTTGCACGTAGGAGTTAATAATGGCTGAGGAGGCTCTGGAATCGAAGCAGTGTGCGACTTGAAAAATCCCTTGTCTGATGCCTACCGAACTTTGATGCGTGAATTGATACCACACTGAGAGCTACCCACAGGAAAAGAGGGCCACAAATTTCAATAATTTAACTTTACGAAAGTTTTGAGTTTATTAGGAGAGCACAACATTCTTTACTTCCTTATTATTAAACTCATTAATAATTCATGAGGAAAACATAACAGAAATCACGACCGTAAAGAGTTTTGTAAATCAGATACAGAATCGTGTTCATTTGCATAAACTTTAAGATGGATTTTCTTGGCCAGATTCACTTTTATCTTGAAAATTTTAGCGAAACACAAAGGAACTAACCTAGACGTTTGATAAGTAATCTACAGTATTCGTGTCCGTGTTGTGTGTCCGATATACAAACTCTCGGCTACACCTCGAGTGAGTTTGTATATCGGATACAACACGGCCACTCATACTGTAGTATATTACTTTAAAAACCGTTCACCGTTTTAGAGATGCAATGTATTCATGACTACTTTGATACTGAATTTTGGTTGCGAAATGACTAAATCATTATCTTTAGTTACCGTTACAGTCTAAAAGAAATAAATAAAGACATTTCAAGAACCATTTCTTTAATTTTCAAACTTAAGCGTTATATTTAGTTGTATAGAATTTATTCATTAAGCTATAAATTCAGTTTTGAAATGTTACATAAAATTCATAGGAAATCATTCCTAACAAACAGAGCTAGTTACTCTCGCACGCTTACAGCAATGACTTTCTAAGAATAATTTTCTGCGACATAAAAATTTATAAGCAACTTTTTATGTCGTGAAATTATCGATATGCTTACCAGTAATATCTCCTGGTTGGTGAAGAAAAAGAAGAAGAACGAAGGAGTACCAAACAACCAACATTATATCACACACTAACTAAGTATTTACCAAGTCTTGCCGGATTTCGTGTTTTCTTTACCAAGTCAGCTTCAGATTGACTGATGTTTTGAGGCTTTCGATATTACTTCCGAGTCATAACCCCAACACACGATCCTGTACATATGTTTGGAGGGTGGGGTGGGGAGGGTCATAAAACACTTTTGTAGTATTTTTCGTCATTCCAGTCCTTTAATCATTACACCGCTAGAGAAAGAAATACAACACTCAAGGGAAAGACACGAGGTTCATGAAAAGCATTAGCTCTTTAAAACTAAAAATATATTTTCGCCTTTATTTTATATAAAATGATACCAAAGCTATTTATTTTTTATAATGATATAAACAACATAGACTTAGACATTCAGGTTGCTGAAAGCGCCATTTTATAAATTTAGATTTTTAGCTTATTAACGTAGATTTTTAGATAAAGATACATAGTTATATATTTAATATATATTTCAATTTTCCTTATTAGTCAGTTTTTCATTTTATAATTCCTTCTTCTTTGTAAGTATTATATATTAACATATTCATATTTAAATAATGGACAAATTCTATTCGTTTTTTACAATCTTGAAAAAAATGTATAAATATTTAAAATTTATTAATTATTGATTAGAGATTATTGTTATTATTAATTATTGATTTTATTTTTACACAACACCCTCTCCCTAGGGAACTAAAAGCAGCAAGATAAATTGATGTACATTTTTAATTTATTTGCGACAGCATCTTTCGCTTTCATCTAGCTACAACGTCACCATCACTGATATTTTGACAATCAACAAAACAACACTTTTTTGTCAACACTACATCGTGATGTTTTATCAATATGTAACTTTACAAAAGAATTTTTTTTTTAAAATCTGACGATGGGATCAAATCGAAAGGCTACAAGTCAACACATGTAGCCCAATAACATTTCATATTTCTAATTTTCAATACGATGCCTAAATTCCTAAACGATTCAATGATTTGGTCATTTTGTAGAGTTCTGTGAAATACGGACGAACAATTTAGTTTTTAGTAAAATATGGTTCTTTTTTGTCAACTTTCCATGCTGCGTTACAATTATGTTTACTTTTTATGACTTCGACAAAATGGTTCTACGCAATATGGCAGCTAAACGCACGAAGTCGTCCATTCATTATTTGTTCATTTTACTTCTATGATTATTCAGTTTCATAAAGTCCTTAATAGCCAAACTTAACCTTCATTCCATGATCAATTTGGAATTGGTAAATAAAAATACCGACGTTCGAAAATAATAAATGAAAAATACCACGCGTATTTGATAAATTCTGGTTTAAGAAATCTATCCTACTTGATGATATGCTATGTCACACTCATGCGATGGCATTGTCGTAAAGTTTGTTAGCCTCAACCAGCGGAGCAGAGTTCTCTGCTGATTCGTAGAGTGGGTTCAATGTGTAATGGTTGACTTCTGAGAGATTCTGATAGGTTGGTCTATTCAAAGCTGTGTCGGATTCCAATGTGTGGTAAAACACTTCTGGGGCGCCATTACCAACAGGCTCGGGCGCATGGAATTGTGGTCCGTCCGACTCTATCTCCGGGGGCTCCAGTACGTGGTAAAAAAACAGAAGAGGCGTCTTTGCCAGAATGATTGGTCGCATGGCATTGTGGTCCATCTGATGATTCTATATTTGGGGGCTCCAGCACGTGGTAAAATACATCAGGGGTATCATAACCAATAGGCTCGAGTGCATGACATTCTTGACGTTTTGTTGATCTTCTTGGAGGTGGAACTTCATTCAGTTGGGTGTAATCGACGTCTTCGTAATCGGGAGGCTCGTCACGTGACTGAGGTTGCTCATCAACTGTGTTTACGGTTGACACGTCTGTGGTAGCTCCAGTAGTTTGGTCAATGATTATGTTTCCTCTAGAATAAAAGAATGAGTTGGATGCATAAGATATAAGAGAGATTAATGGAAGGATTAATTTAGAGATGGTTTGTCTAGATCGATGAGTAAGGCAGTGCTTGTGTACATATGGAAAACAGTGAGATACTAGCAAATGAGCGAGTTAAGATAAATAACAAACAAATACACAGACAAAATGTTGTTACTTACTGCTCGTATGTCGGATTTACGACCATCCCGTCATCCACACTGTCATAAAGATCATAGATATTCAAAGTATTTATAGAAGAATTCAGTTATATTGGCTAGTAAGTGTGTTAAATAAAAGTGACTCATACCTTGGTGCACTTGTTCCACTCTTGGAGGCTTTTTTGGATCTGCGATATGATAGGAATAACAAACCATTAGTTCATAAGCGTGGCCGGAATAAAAGGATGCCTGAAAATTGATTGCTTCCTCATCCAGTGTATAACCCTCAGTTTGCATGTTTCTCAATATATAGCACTAGTGGAATAGACCCCTAGCATGTAACATCAAAGAGGCTCAATTGGGAGGACAAAACAAAAGAATTTCAATCTCAGAAATGAAAACCTATTGTTATGTCCTCCAAATTGAGCTGCGTTCCGACGTACCTCAAGGGCCGGTCTATAGTACAATTTGCAGTCACAAAATTGCATTTTCCATGACATTGTCGGCAGAAAACACGGAATTTTTGAAGGCCTGTGGAAAGTCATTGACTGAACGCCTTGATAAAGCTTTTTACCTTGGTCGTAATGTTTTCCATTTTCAGACCAAGTGTCATTCCCTAGAGTATCATTTCTTTGTTTTCCGCCATTTCAGACCACATGATGACATTTGATTCTTAACGTATTGTGTGTTTTTTTGCTTAAAGGTTGTGCATGAGAAGACAAATGAATATATGGATACAACTCCAGCAAAGAATTCTATTCTCAAAAGGATGACACGTGGTCTGAAATGGGAAAACATTACGCCCACGGTGTTATTCTATTGAAGCTCACCATAAACCTGCTTCGTCGCGACGATTCCGCGCGTACTTTTGAGAAGCACACTAATGGGGAAAGGAGAACGGCGAGGAAGAAGGAAAAGAACAGCTAAATGTAGACATGCGAGGATGCTTTACCCATGGTAAGTGTTCACGAATTGGGAATGTTTTTATTTGTATCCACATTTTTTCTCGATTTGTTGGCGTCTTTTATTATAGTAGTGTCATGTAACTATACTTATAAAAAATATATATATAACTGAGTCAAATGCATGAATTTCATACCTGCAACGACAAAAAATGTCGATAATGACAAGAACAATAAGGATGAAAACGAACAGCGGTATTACCATGACAACTATTCTCCAAGTGTCATCACAAAAACAAGTTTTTTTCAGTGGATGGATATCGCCTTCAATGTACTGAGATTTGTTTTTAGTTGTGGTTGGGTTGCATTGTACCGTTTCATTTGTTGTCGAGTTAATATTTGTTGTCGTTGAAAATGTTGTTGTTGCTCCTGTAGTTGTTGGCAGTTTAGTTGTTGGTTGTTTGGTTGTTAGTTTTGCCTCTGAAACCAAAATAGCACATATATGAAATGTTACTGAAATTTTTTACAAGACCTTTTAAAACACAAAAAAAAAAAAAAAAAAAGCAAGTAAACGATTAAACGGAAAGAAAAGAAAAAAGTTCCTGACTTTCACTAAAACTACATACAGATAGGAAGAGATTGGCGCCATAGCCGGCTAAAGTGGTTCTCCAACATAACGGGTGTTTCGAATATCGTATAATCTGCTTCGAAGCCATCGTTGTTGTTTTCTTCATCTGATCGAAAAACGAACGTCACATCTCTGGTGGCAGTGATAGTGAAAGGGGCCTGGTGGCCGAAGAATGCTTGCTTTCGTTTAAAAATTTGACTGTTATTTTCGTATAGCTGTAAACAGTCTTCATCGTACTCGTACAAAGAGAAGTTTTTAAAGTTTACAATTAGGGTGTGATTAACAGGTACTATGATCCTCCACGAGCACAGCTGTCCATCCGGGTATTTACCAGGAAAGCCAGGAGACTGGAAAACATCTGAACTTTTAGTCAGAGTACGATTACAGCCTGAAATGGAACATGATTTTTAATTATGAAACCTTGGCTAGTAAAAGGGTTAGAGTTCAAGTTTGAAAACTTTCAAAACATCACTCGTGCCTATAAATTCCGAATTGTACAGTCTAGACCGTGCGATTTCCTAAACAAGGTGATGCTTCGTATTCCAATCTAAAAGGAAACTATGTTGTTCGACTGTAAATATATTACATTTTTCAACGTGTTACTCGGTCTTAGATTTCATCACTGCAGCCCACAACGTTTTTTAAATAGTTTAATTAAAAACAATTTAGTCAAAAACTGGAAAATTATCTGTTAGTTTCTGATTCCTGAAAACAGAAATATCAAATTATTTGATTACGGTTTCTGATTTTTGAATACCAGGAATCTATAATCAGATTAACTACAAAACATCTTATTTAACATCTTGGTCCCACAAAGCACTGACGTATATACGTAACGATAATTGGGTAGGTTTTACCGACAATGTAAGAAATGCTACTATCCCTAGATAATGATCATAAGTAATAACGAGATAGGTTTCTTACTTTCATAATAGCAGTAAAACATGGTGATTCCATTATGATTCCTGTCATAAACTTTATGATGTGGCACTGTTCCATGCTTGTGATAATAGTCGTAGACATACGTATGATACTTGATCCATTCAGTTGTTGCTACCATCCTTTGACTTGTTGACAGTCACGTGACCCATAAGGCAGCAGATAAAATGGTTTGGTTATCGGTAACGAGATTGGACTCTTTTTGTTGCCACTTGTTTGACAGAAATAATACAATTTGATAATTGTATAGGGGTAATACCAGCTGTAATACCGCTGGTTAGTAGCAAATTGCGAAACACCGGAAAGAATGCTCTTGCCACCGGTGTACATTTGAATCAATCCATAAGATTGCTTATCAGGTTTACCGTATATACAGTATTGCCCTGGAATATAAAATGCATCGATTTAGTTAAGTAGCTCAGTCAGTCTTGGTGACTACTTGTAACGTGCGTATAGCCTAAAATAATTGCGAAACAACTGCATTAACAAACGTGTGCTTTTTGTTGTTTGAGAGCACAATCTTTCTAAAGATTAACGTTAATATTTTTATTTACTTCACAATGTATTTTAGAGCGTTCATCTTTAAGTGTATTCCTTCCTCAGTCATTTTAGGATGCCGTTCGGCACAGTTACTGAGCTAATGTTTTATCCCATACCAAAAAAAAAAGTCATTTTATCAGTTTTGTTCATTAGAATTGTCGGTAACGCAAGTACTAGAGTGGACTACGTCTATATAGTTCTTTCAATGACCTTTTGAAACAAGCTTATTCATATTATGTTTCATTGAAAAACTCCGCACGCTACGCATATCTTGTATAAAACGTGCTGAAATGCACGCATGCATGAGCAACCGTTTGTTGAACCGGGAACATGCCCTTCCTACCATTGATGCAATATGAATCACTTTAATCACGTCCCCCGCATACGGCCCGCTTGGGAGACTAATAAGGCTTTTAAACGTCCTCAAATGATCTTCAAGACTTAGAGGGCTAACCATATATATGTTTTCACTGCGTTTTCACAGCTCCCTTTTCACATTTATCATTATCTTGTCTTATTACGCGTGTGTTGCGTAAAATTAAAACCTTAGCAGTCAATCAGTTTCATCGTCACGAGAAAGCCTCAAAAGTATTACTAACCTGTTGGCCAAGATTGATAAATGGTTCTGTCAATTATTTTGATACAAAAATTTCTTATAACTCTGTCTTGAGAAACTTCCCCTTGTATGTGTAAGGCATTTGAGTTATCATTGTTACGTCTTGTGTACTGCTCTATCCGTCCTTCATTTTGCCATCCAGTAGGACAACCTGCTTTGGGCTTGAGTAGAGCATAAGTTCCAGCCAACCATCTGGCTGAACCTAAAATATAATAATTCGATAAATATTACTGAAAATAAAACCCAGACAATTCGAATTATGATAGCTAGTTGTGATGAAAAATTCTGAGAATAAATAAATTGTCCTTGTTTTACGAGGGTAGCACTTAATTAATAGGCAGGGGCTAACAAACTTGAGGCTTTCCGTGTTTCATGTTCGAATTGGAATTTAGAATTTGAATTTTGCGGAGAGAGGAAAACCTGAGAACCCGGCGGAAGAAAAAACCCTGAAGCACAGGAGAGAACCAGTTAGAAACTCTACTCAAATATGACACACCGACTTCGACAATCGAACTCGGGTTACATATGTGAGAGGTAAGCGCTCTCACCGCTACGCCGCATCCGTGCTTTCCATAAATATAGACTCAGAGGCTCCGTCCACACGTATCCGGAAATTTTTGTATCCGCAAATTATTTTTTGCGGATACGAAAATGTTTGCGTCCACACGTAGCGTATTCGAATCGTTTTCACCGTCCACACGTATCCGTTTTCGTAAAATTTGCGGATACGTGTGGACGGGGCCTCAGTTGGCGTGGATTTCTTTCGCCGTTCTGATGCCAACTAATGTTGTACATAAATGAATAACTAGCTGGCGTCAATTGCACTTGTCTAGTGCGTACTCTGCCGTAGTGGGCCATTTGATTATTCCGGAAGTATTTAACTGATGTCTCTACGATTTTTTCTTCGCTAGCGTTTTATATTTTCGATATTATTTTCAAACGAGTTGAGATACTGCGTTTTATTTAATAGATATTATCGAACTCATGAATAATTAATGAGGACAACACAACAGAAATCACGACCGTGAAGAGTGTTGTAAATCT
This sequence comes from Actinia tenebrosa, assembly GCF_029948245.1. Classification (NCBI taxonomy): domain Eukaryota; kingdom Metazoa; phylum Cnidaria; class Anthozoa; order Actiniaria; family Actiniidae; genus Actinia; species Actinia tenebrosa. The sequence goes on along the minus strand of NW_028292575.1, from coordinate 5,896,064 downwards.
GATAGAAAACGGTGTTCATTTGCATGAACTTTAAGTTGGATTTTCTTGGCCAGATTCACTTTAATTTTGAAAATTTTAGTGAAACACAAAGGAACTAACCAGTAGACGATTGATAAGTCATATACAGTATTCGTGTGTGTGTTGTATCAGATATGCAATCACTCGGATACGCCTCGACTGATACAACACGGCCACTCATACACTATATATTACAAATAATGTGGCTGTTTAAACATAAAAATTCTTTATAAACGTTTTAAAGCTATAGGAAATTAAATTACAAGCCAAGGAAGTAGCCAGATAATGAATCCGTTGATTTTTTAGACTTAAAATCTAACTGTTGCTGGTTTCACTTTAGCCGCTTGAGGACTCGCTCGTTCGCGGTATGATACGAAACTCGTGAATAAAAACGACTTAAAGCTCTTATGTGATTATCTGTGTATTATACATTTAGGGTCGACTTTGATTGGTTAAAACTAAAATATGTCGCGAGATCTTATTGGACAGGTTTTACCGTGAAGTGATATCATATCACTTGACTAATATGGTCTTTATTTCACTGATATCGACCCTAAATGTGTAATAAAATAAAATATAAACCACCGTCTCGATATATGAAAAGTCAACGTTGATTTGGTTAGAGCAACGCGACTCAGAGTTTCAAAATTGATGACATGCATGCGAATTAGAGTGCACGCGATATATCCGTGAAACTGATTACTAGCCATGTAGCGCTTGGGAGTCGGATTTAGATATCAACTAATTAGTTGTAAAAAAGCTAAGAATTCATTTAGGCACGAACCAAATAAAGACGCATAGAGGTATTTTCTTTTGTTCCCAATGATCTGCTACGGCACTAAAGATATTACGTATTTGGTTTTTGTTTCACTTGTATATGGCGTGCACTCTATGTGCTCTGGGAAATGGCCCAAGTCCTGTAAATACATCGGCAGTTTAGCTCCTTTTTACATCAACTAAATTGCGAAATGTAATTTTTAAAACACTCGATATGCTTAATTCATAACTACAAATAGTCTTCTCACGTTTGCTTTCAACAACAAAATTAGAGCTTCTATTGAAAGGTCTGAAAGTTGTTTTTCAAATCTACTAATATATATGAAGATAATACAATACGTACTTTTGTTACAGTTGTTTCAAACATCTCAGTATTCTATACTTACCAGTGATATATCCATTCTGCAGAAGAAGGATGAGAATGGCTGCATAACTAAAAGCGCCAACCATTGTATCACACCAAGTGCAAAACGTCTTGCCGGATTAGAAACTGTTTCGGGTTTTCTTTACCAAGTCAGCGTCAGATTGACTGATGTTTTGAGGCTTTCGATATTACTTCCGAATCATAACCCCAACACACGATCCTGTACATCCGATGGGAGAGGAGAGTGGGGAGGGTCAAAAAACAGCTTTGTAGTACTTCATTGCAATCCTTTAATCATTACACCGTTAGAGAGAAAAAATACAATACTCAAGGGAAAGCACGAGGTTCATGAAAAGCATTAACTCTTAAAAACTAAAAACATATTTTGGCCTTTATTTATAAATGATACCAAAGCTATTTATTTTTACCCCAACCCCTCTACCTAGGGAACTAAGAGCAGCAAGATAAATTATAAATTATTGATTTATTTGCGGCAGCATTTTTCGCTTTCCTCTAGCTACAACGTCACCGTCCTTGATATTTTGACAATCAACAAAACAACAGTTTAAAAATCTTCTATTTTCTAATGATCTATTTATTTTTCAGTAAAATACTTTTTTGTCAATTTTCCATGCTGCGAATAGTTACGTTTATGTTTTATACGGCAAAGTGGGTCCACGCAATACGGCAGCTAAACTAAGTCCGTGAACCCTATTCATTATTTGTTCATTTTACTTCTATGATTATTTATATATAGTTTGATAACAGGTCCTTAATAGCCAGTGGATAACAAACGTATGGAATACATTCCATGATCAATTTCCATTTCCATTTGACGAGCAGTAAATCGCGTATAAGCAAAGCAAGTAATTCCGACTCAGGAATGTCGTTTTACTTTCGTACCATCACCGTGTCGTGTTTTTTAATCGATTTCGTCACAGTCACGAGGAATCTGTCCTACTTGATCACATGCTATGCCACACTCATGCGATGGAGTTGTCGTAATGTTCATGGTTAGCCTCGTCAAGCGGAGCAGAGCTCTCTGCTGATTCAGGGAAAGGTAACTGACCAGTCATGAAAACCTCTATGGCAATAAAACTCTTTGTTATATACCAACTGTCAAAGTCCATTATTCTCATACTCTGAATGGCCCTAAATAGCTTCAGAGTATTGCTTAAAGGTTAAACGTTTTACTGTACTTTCCCATTGGCATCATAACTAGACTAGAACACCATACTGAGAGTTCAAAACAACCTACGATTGCGTACCATACTTATTATATAACGGTATATTTAACCATTAAGTTTTCATTAGACACCTATTTATATTCCTATTTATTTATATTCGGTTTCCGCAAGACAAATATACATATATATAATGCGGAAATTGATTGTGTTAGAAATGCGGGTTTCATGATGACTTTTAACACTCAACATGTCACAAGATCTTACCTTTATTCTCTACTGCTGTGTGTAGAAGAATCACAAAAATGAACCAACACCACGGATACATCGAGAACACGAGACGGTCACCTTCTCACTTATTTCTCTTCGTGTTAGGCCCCGTCCACACTATGCCGGATAAATTTGAATCCGAATTTTTATTTATTCGGTTAGGCCTACCGTCCACACTAGTCCGGGCGAATCCGAAACAATTCTTTACGTTTTTCTGCCCTCTTTTTACACTAATTTTCATAATTACGCAACCAAAACTCAGCCTCAGACGTCTGGGTTTTAATGAGCAGTGTTGTTGATCGAAATAATTACAAATTTAGACCGTGCGGAAAGGTGATTGCCAGAAGCCAAAAACCCAGACAATTCGAATTTTAATAGCTTGTTGTGATGAAAAATATTGAGAATAAATAAATTGTCCTTGTTTTACAAGGGTAGCACTTAATTAATAGGCATTTTCTAACAGACTTGTGGCGCTCCGTGTTTCATGTTCGAATAGGAATTTAGAATTTGAATTTTGCGGAGAGAGGAAAATCTGAGAACCCGGCAGGAGAAAAAAACCCCGAGCACAGGAGAGAACCAGCTAGAAACTCTACTTACATATGACACAAGCGCTCTCATCGCTACGCCGCATCCGTGCTTTCCATAAATTGACTCAGTTGGCGTAGATTTCTTTCACCGTTCTGATGCCAATTAATGTTGTAAATAAATGAATAACTAGCTGGCGCCGATTGCACTTGTCTAGCGCGTACTCTGTCGTAGTGGGCCATTTGGTTATTCCGGAAGTATTTAACTGATGTCTCTACGATTTTTCTTTGCTAGCGTTTTCTATTTTCGATATTATTTTCAAATGAGTTGAGATACTGCGTTGTATTCAATAGATAAAATAATGTGGCTGTTTAAATATAAAAATTCTTTACAAACGTTTTAAAACTATAAGAAATTAAATTACAAGCCACTAAAGTAGCCAGATAATAAGTCTGTTGCAGTTTCTAGACTTAAAATCTAACTGTTGCTGGTTTCACTTTAGCCGCTTGAGGACTCGCTCGTTCGCGGTATGATACGAAACTCGTGAATAAAAACGATATATCAAGCTCTTATGTGACTATTTGTGTATTATACATTTAGGGTCGACTTTGATTGGTTAAAACTAAAATATGTCGCGAGATCATATTGGACAGTTTTAAGGGATATCCGGTATCACTTTACTGATATGGTTTTTATTCACGGCTTTATTTCACGGATATCGACCCTAAATGTGTAATAAAATAAAATATAAACCACCGTCTCGATATATGAAAAGTCAACGTTCATTTGGTTAGAGCAACGCGACCCTGAGTTTCAAAATTGATGACATGCATGCGAATTAGAGTGCACGCGATATATCCGTGAAACAATAACTAGCCATGTAGCGCTTGGAAGTCAGATTTAGTTGTCAACTATTTAGTTGTAAAATAGCTAAGAATTCACTCAGGCACGAACCAAATAAAGACGCGTAGAGGTATTTGCTTTTGTTCCCAATGTTCTGCTACGGCGCTAAAGACATTACGCATTTGGTTTTTGTTTCACTTATATATGGCGTGCACTCTATGTGCTCTGGGGAAATGGCCCAAGTCCTGTAAATACATCGGCAGCTTAGCTCCTTTTTACATCAACTAAATTGCGAAATGTAATTTTTAAAACACTCGATATGTTTAATTCATAACTATAAATAGTCTTCTCACGTTTGCTTTCAACAACAAAAATCGAGTTTCTATTGAAAGGTCTGAAAGTTGTTTTTCAAATCTACTAATATATATGAATATAATACCATACGTAATTTTGTTACAGTTGTTTCAAACATCTCAGTATTCTATACTTACCAGTGATATATCCATTCTGCAGAAGAAGGATGAGAATGGCTGCATATCTAAAAGAGCCAATCATTGTATCACACCAAGTGCAATAGGTCTTCCCGAATTAGAAACTGTTTCGTGTTTTTTTTACCAAGTCAGCTTCAGATTGACTGATATTTTAAGGCTTTCGATATTACTTCCGAGTCATAACCCCAACACACGATCCTGTACATATGTTTGGAGGGTGGGGTGGGGAGGGTCATAAAACACTTTTGTAGTATTTTTCGTCATTCCAGTCCTTTAATCATTACACCGCTAGAGAAAGAAATACAACACTCAAGGGAAAGACACGAGGTTCATGAAAAGCATTAACTCTTTAAAACTAAAAAACATATGTTAGCTTTTATTTTATATAAAATGATAACAAAGCTATTTATTTTTATCCCACCCCCTCCCCCTAGGGAACTAAAAGCAGCAAGATAAATTGATGTAAATCTTAAATTTATTTGCGACAGCATCTTTCGCTTTCATCTAGCTACAACGTCACCATCACTGATATTTTGACAATCAACAAAACAACACTTTTTTGTCAACACTACATCGTGATGTTTTATCAATATGTAACTTTACAAAAGAATTTTTTTTTAAAAATCTGACGATGGGATCAAATCGAAAGGCTACAAGTCAACACATGTAGCCCAATAACATTTCATATTTCTAATTTTCAATACGATGCCTAAATTCCTAAACGATTCAATGATTTGGTCATTTTGTAGAGTTCTGTGAAATACGGACGAACAATTTAGTTTTTAGTAAAATATGGTTCTTTTTTGTCAACTCCCCATGCTGCGTTACAATTATGTTTACTTTTTATGACTTCGACAAAATGGTTCTACGCAATATGGCAGCTAAACGCACGAAGTCGTCCATTCATTATTTGTTCATTTTACTTCTATGATTATTCAGTTTCATAAAGTCCTTAATAGCCAAACTTAACCTTCATTCCATGATCAATTTGGAATTGGTAAATAAAAATACCGCCGTTCGAAAATAATAAATGAAAAATACCACGCGTATTTGATAAATTCTGGTTTAAGAAATCTATCCTACTTGATGATATGCTATGTCACACTCATGCGATGGCATTGTCGTAAAGTTTGTTAGCCTCAACCAGCGGAGCAGAGTTCTCTGCTGATTCGTAGAGTGGGTTCAATGTGTAATGGTTGACTTCTGAGAGATTCTGATAGGTTGGTCTATTCAAAGCTGTGGGGGATTCCAATGTGTGGTAAAACACTTCAGGGGCGCCTTTACCAACGGGCTCGCGCGCCTGGAATTGAGGTCCGTCCGAATCTATATCCGGGGGCTCCAGTACGTGGTAAAAAACAGAAGAGGCGTCTTTGCCAGAATGATTGGTCGCATGGCATTGTGGTCCATCTGATGATTCTATATTTGGGTGCTCCAGCACGTGGTAAAATACATCATGGGTTTCATAACCAATAGGCTCGAGTGCATGACATTCTTGACGTTTTGTTGATCTTCTTGGAAGTGGAACTTCATTCAGTTGGGAATAATCAACGTCCTCGTAATCGGGAGGCTCGTCACGTGACTGAGGCTGCTCATCAACTGTGTTTACGGTTGACACGTCTGTGGTAGCTCCAGTAGTTTGGTCAATGATTATGTTTCCCCTGGTATAAAAGAACGAGTTGGATGCTTAAGATATAAGAGAGATTAATGGAAGGATTAATAATAGAGATGGTTTGTCTAGATCGATGATTAAGGCAGTGCTAGTGTGCATATAAAAATAGTGAGATACTAGCAAATGAGCGAGTTAAGATAAATAACAAACAAATACACAGACAAAATGTTGTTACTTACTGCTCGTATGTCGGATTTACGACCATCCCGTCATCCACACTGTCATAAAGATCATAGATATTTAAGGTATTTATAGTACAATTCAGTTATATTGGCTAGTAAGTGTGTAAAATAAAAGTGACTCATACCTTGGTGCACTTGTTCCACTCTTCGAGGCCTTTTTGGATCTGTGATATGATAGGAATAACAAACCATTAATTCATAAGCATGGGAATAAAAAGATACTTGAAATTTGATTCCTAGAGCTTTTTTGTTTTGTTTAAAGGCTGTGCATGAGAAGACACATTAATATTTGGATACCACTCCAACGAAAGATCCTATTCTCAAGAGGATAACTCGAGGTCTGAAATGAGAAACAGTATGCTCAAGGTAAAGAGGTCTACTGAAGCTCACCAAGGCTTACTTAGTCGACTGAGACGATTCTGCGTGTGCTTTTGAGAAGCACACTAATGCAGGAAGGAGAACGGCCGAGGAACAAGAGTAAGTATTCACGAATTTGGAATGTTTTTATTCGTATTCACATTTTTTGGCGTCTTATTAAAGTAATGTTACGTAACTAGATCTTAAATAAAATTTAGATCAAATACATGATTGTTTCATACCTGCAACGACAATAAATGTCGATAATGACGAGAACAATAAGGATAAAAACGACCAGCGGTATCACCATAAAAACTATTCTCCAAGTCTCGTCACAAAAACAAGTTTTTTTCAGTGGATGGATATCGCCTTTAATGTACTGAGATTTGTTTTTAGTTGTTGTTGGGTTGCATTGTACCGTTTCATTGGTTGTCGAGTTAACATTTGTTGTCGTTGGAAATGTTGTTGTTGCTTCTGTAGTTGTTGGCTGTTTAGTTGTTGGTTGTTTGGTTGTCGTTGGTTGTGTTGTTATGTGTTCTGTTGTTGGTTTGATGGTGGTTGTTGAATGTGCAGTTGTTTTTGGCGGGGCAGTAGTGGTTCTCTCTGAAACCAAAACAGCACGTATAAAAATGTTAGTTAATGAAAAAAATTGCGAGACAGTGTATAGACAAGATAAGAAAAAAGTCCAACGAACGAACGAACGAACGAACGAACGAACGAACGAACGAACGAACGAACGAACGAACGAACGAACGAACGAACGAACGAACGAACGAACGAACGAGCGAATGAATGAATGAATGAAAAACAAACGCCAAGAACAAACGAATGTATTTTTATCACGGTTTATATCATATTCCTGCTACTTTTTAATTCACTGCAAAAATCAAGAAGAACTCTCACTTTTTCCAACATATTCCTATAAAGTTGGCCATGTTAAGGTTAAGGTTTGTTGTAAGCTCATATAACTATTTAGGATTTTACAATAAAATTAAGAACGATAACTATTTAGGAAAAAAAGTAAAACGTTAAATTACACAGAATCAATGACTTGTAGAAGTTTCGCCCAAAATTGTTAAACCAAAAGGCTTCAACTTACCAGGTGTTTTGAACATCGTATAATTTGCCCTGAATCCAGTGCTGTTGTTTTCTTCATCTGATCGAAAAACGAACATCACGTCTCTTGTGGCAGTGATAGCGAAGGGTGGCTGTTGGCCAAAGAATGCTTGCTTTCGTTTGAAAATTCTACTATTATTTTCGTATAGCTGTAAACAGTCTTCATCGTACTCGTACAAAGAGAATGTTGTGAAGTTTACGACCAGGGTGTGATTATCAGGTACTATGATCCTCCACGAGCACAGCTGTCCATCCGGGTATTTACCAGGAAAGCCAGGAGACTGGAAAACACCTGAACTATTAGTCAGAGTATGATTACAGCCTGAAATGGAACATGTTTTTTAATTATGAAACCTTGGCTAGTAAAAGGGTTAGAGTCCAAGTTTGAAAACTTTCAAAACATCACTCGTGCCTATAAATTCCGAATTGTACAGTCGAGATCGTGCGATTTCCTAAACAAGGAAATGCTTCGTATTCCAATCTAAAAGGAAACTACGTTGTTCGACTGTAAATATATTACATTTTGCAACGTGTTACTCGGTCTTAGATTTCATAACTGCAGCCCACAACGTTTTTTTAAATAGTTTTATTAAAAACAATTCAGTAGAAAACTGGAAAATTGTCTGTTAGTTACTGATTCCTGAAAACAGAAATATCAAATAATTTGATTGCGATTTCTGATTTTTGAATACCAGGAATCTATAATCAGATTAACTGCAAAACATCTTGATTAACATCTTGGTCCCACAAAGCACTGACCTACATATATACGTAACGATAGTTGGGTAGGCTTTAACGACAATGTAAAAAATGCTAATATCCCTAGATAATGATCATGAGTAATAACGAGCTAGGTTTCTTACTTTCATAATAGCAGTAAAACACCAATTTCATGATATGGCACTGTTCCATTCTTCTGATAATAACTATAGCCGTAATAGTTATGCGTATGGTACTTGATCCTTTCAGTTGTTGCTACCATCCATTTGACTTGTTGACAGTCACGTGACCCATAAGGCAGCAGATAAAATGGTTTGGTTATCGGTAACGAGATTGGAATCTTTTTGTCACCACTTGTTTGACAGAAAAAATACAATTTGATAACCCAGGAGTAATACCATTTGGAATACCGCTGGTTAGTAGCAAATTGCGAAACACCGGAAAGAATGCTCTTGGCAGCGGTGTACATTTGAATCGATCCATAAGATTGCTTATCAGGTTTACCGTATATACAGTATTGCCCTGGAATATAAAATGCATTGATTTAATTAAGTAACTCAGTCAGTCTTGGTGACTACTTGTAACGTGCGTAGCCTAAAATAATTGTGAAACAACTGCATTAACAAACGTGTGCTTTTTGTTGTTTGAGAGCACAATCTTTCTAAAGATTAACGTTAATATTTTTAATTACTTCACAATGTATTTAAGAGCTTTCATCTTTAAGTGTATTCCTTCCTCAGTCATTTTAGGATGCCGTTCGGCACAGTTATCGAGATAATGTTTTATCCCATACCAAAAAAAAAGTCATTGTATCAGTTTTGTGCATTAGAATTGCCGGTAACGCAAGTACTAGAGTGGCCTACGTCTATATAGTTCTTTCAATGACCTTTTGAAAAGATTATTCATATTATGTTTCAGTGAAAAACTCCGCAGGCTACGCATATCTTGTAAAAACGTCAGCGCTGAAATGCACGCATGCATGAGCAACCGTTTGTTGAACCGGGAACATGCCCTTCATACCATTGATGAAATATGAATCTTAATTAATCACGTCCCCAGCATACGGCCGTTTGGGAGACAAATAAGGCTTATAAACGTCATCAAATATTCTTCAAGCCTTGGCGGGCAAACCATATATATGTTTTCACTGCGTTTTCACAGCTCCCTTTTCACATTTATCATTATCTTGTCTTATTACGCGTGTGTTGCGTAAAATTAAAACCTTAGCAGTCAATCAGTTTCATCGTCACGCGAAAGCCTCAAAAGTATTACTAACCTGTTGGCCAAGATTGATAAATGGTTCTGTCAATTGTTTTGATACAAAAATTTCTTATAACTCTGTCTTGAGAAACCTTCCCTTGTATGTGTAAGGCATTTGAGTTATCATTGTTAAGTCCCGCTGTGTACTGCTCTATCCGTCCTTCTGTTTCCCATCCAGTAGGACAACCTGCTTTGGGCTTGAGTAGAGCATAAGTTCCGGCCAACCATGTGGCTGAACCTAAAATATAATAATTCGATAAATATTACTGAAAATAAAACGCAGACAATTCGAATTATGATAGCTAGTTTGATGAAAAATACTGAGAATAAATAAATTGTCCTTGTTTTACGAGGGTAGCACTTATTAATAGGCAGTGGCTAACAAACTTGAGGCTTTCCGTGATTCATGTTCGAATTGGAATTTAGAATTTGAATTTTGCGGAGAGAGGAAAACCTGAGAACCCGGCGGAAGAAAAAACCCCGAAGCACAGGAAAGAACAAGTTAGAAACTCTACTCAAATATGACACACCGACTTCGACAATCGAACTCGGGTTACATATTTGAGAGGTAAGCGCTCTCACCGCTACGCCGCATCCGTGCTTTCCATAAATATAGACTCAGAGGCCCCGTCCACACGTATCCGGAAATTTTTGTATCCGCTAATTATTTTTTGCGGATACGAAAATGTTTGCGTCCATACGTAGCGTATTCGAATCGTTTTCACCGTCCACACGTCTCCGTTTTCGTAAAATTTGCGGATACGTGTGGACGGGGCCTCAGTTGGCGTGGATTTCTTTCGCCGTTCTGATGCCAACTAATGTTGTACATAAATGAATAACTAGCTGACGTCAATTGCACTTGTCTAGTGCGTACTCTGCCCTAGTGGGCCATTTGATTATTCCAGAAGTATTTAACTGATGTCTCTACGATTTTTTCTTCGCTAGCGTTTTCTATTTTCGATATTATTTTTAAACAAGTTGAGATACTGCGTTGTATTTAATAGATATTATCAAGCTCATGAATAATTAATGAGGACAACACAACAGAAATCACGACCGTGAAGAGTGTTGTAAATCTGATACAAAACTGTGTTCATTTGCATAAACTTTAAGTTGGATTTTCTTGGCCAGATTCACTTTAATCTTGAAAATTTTAATGAAACACAAAGGAACTAACCAGTAGACGTTTGATAAGTCATATACAGTATTCGTGTCCGTGTTGTATCAGATATACAATCACTCGGCTACGCCTCGTGGTTGTATGTCTGATACAACACGGCCACTCATACTGTATATATTACAAATAATGTGGCGGTTTAAATATAACAAGTTTTGACACGTGAAAACGTGTCAAATGTGCTGTGCACATTGGATACTTTGAATAATGTAGAAGACTATTTGGGATTTAGTCATTGTAAGACAGAAGAAAGTCCGTGGATTCGGTTTGAATATTTTTTTCACGGTCAAATTGAACCAGCATAAACGAGTCTTGGTCGCAAACCCCAAAGCAAGCCTCCGTCTCTCTGAGAACCAGTGTTATGGTGGCTCCATCGGCTCAAAAACACCACACAAAACATTATTGAACAGAAGATTCTCCATCTACAGAAAAAGTTTGGTCTCGAAAATTTACCTCAGAATACCCTGCGAGCAGAGTCTCCTTTCTCTCTTTCCTTTCTCTTATTCGGGGGAAGGTAAAGGGGACTTTGCTCGCAGGGTAACCTCAGAATGGAAATATTACGAAAAACGTATCTCTTTCCCCTCGCTTCTTAGTAAATGTGCCCCCCAAACAATGTGGCGTCGGAAACCGTGAAAGGAACTATAAATAAACTAATATAAAACTCGTGTGAGTACTCTTTTATGTAAATTATGACGCAGTAAATTCCTCGTCCACCCACTCGTTGAAGGTTTCGGCATGAAAATCCCTTTTTCATAAAAATATTCGACTAGAAATAGATACGTTTAGCTAACCAAAACAAAAATCATTACTTTAGTTAATGCAATAACATATAACTCGTGCGGGTACTGTTACTAAAACAAGGAACGGCCTGAAATCACCTGAAACCACCTAAAACGACCTGAAACGACCTGAAAGCGTCTTGAAACCAGCCAAAACATTGAATCTCCATCGAGTTTGACGTCCAGTTTGCGTATTTTATTGACTTAGCTATGATCGTCCAGTTTGTGTATTTTATTGACTTATTAGCTATGATCAACCGTCCCTACCTATGATCAACTGTTCCTAGCTATGATCAACTGTCAATAGCTATGATCAACTATCCCTAGCTATTTTCACCATTCTCTACTAATGGTTTCCTGTACCTATATATAGATTAATTTCCCCTTATATAAAGATATAACTAGCTAAAAACTAGTGTGAGCTGCGTCGGTGTTTCTAATGAAGCAGTAATGATGAAAAGGTAAATTATACACCGTGAAAAGATGAAAAAACTTACTGACGTTTCGGACGCTCCGACGAAGGACTAGCGTCCGAAACGTCAGTAAGTTTTTTCATCTTTTCACGGTGTATAGTTTACCTTTTCCCCTTATATAGTTTAATGAACTTAAAAACTTGCAGGCAGCATGGCTGAATTACGTTAAGCAGGGGCTTATCCAGGATTTGTCATGGGGGGGGCGTGGGGGTCGCAACATACGAAATTGTCACTATGACATCATATCACATACTGCATCAACGGTCGGATGATTTATCTTTGGCTTTGAAAATGGGGTCACAGGCACCCCTGAGCGCCCTAGATAGTCCTATGTTAAGTTTCACAAATTTACACGTTAAAGTATGTAAAAAATGTTCAAATTGTAATCATAGCTAGGGACAGTTGATGACAGCTAGGGATAGTTGAAAATAGCTAGGGACAGTTGATGACAGTTAGGGATACTTGAAAATAGCTAGGGACAGTTGATGACAGCTAGGGGCAGTTGAAAATAGCACGAGATAGTTGAAAATAGCTAGGGATAGTTGATCATAGCTAGGGATAGTTGATCATAGCTAGTGACAGCTGATCATAGCTAGGAACAGTTGATCATAGGTAGGGACGGTTGATCATAGCTAGGAACAGGTAATCATAGCAAGGGAGAGGTGAGGTATAAGTGTGGAATACTTCTATGGGAGACTATACGTATGAGCGACTATATGACATTCTACCATGAAGTACATCCCTTCCAAGGAAAACAAACACTCGATCGATCGATAAAAGTCAATAAAATACACAAACTGGACGACAAACTCGATGGAGATTCAATGTTTTGGCTGGTTTCAGGTGGTTTCAAGATGGTTTCAGGTCGTTTTAGGTGGTTTCAGGTTGTTTCAGGTGGTTTTAGGTCGTTCCTTGTTTTAGTAAATACCAATAATACTATTTTAGATCAATGACGCAGTAGAAATTCCTGGCCCGCCCCCATTCAAGCTTACGGCGTGAAATACGTTTTTGTCATAAAAATATTCGACTAGAAATAAATATGTTTTGCTAATCAAACCAAATATAATTTTTCTTGCTAATAAAATAATATAAATTTCGTGCGAGTACTATTTTACATCAATGACGCAGTAGAAATTCCTGGCCTGTCCATTTACAATCTTTTGTTTACGCAACTAATTCGAGTTGTATCAAAAAACAAAAATCGCACTTAAGGTTTCTAATTTAGCTCCAGTTTCTAATTATCTGCTTAGAACTACCAATTTAAGTTTAAAATAACTTGGATTAAGGCACTCTTACCACGAAAACCACATATGTTCAACCTTTTTCACCTCCTCCGTGTCCCGATCTTACAGATCTCAACGTGCATTTTCACCTCGTGTTTCACCAATGTCAATAATGACGAGGTCCACCAATGGCATTCGTAACACTAAATTCCGATCATACCTAACTCACCAAAAACAAATGTACTGTGCCCATAGGCCCAGCACAAAAATTCTTTATAAACGTTTTAAAACTATAGGAAATTAAATTACAAGCCAAGTAAGTAGCCAGATAATGAATCCGTTGATTTTTTAGACTTAAAATCTAACTGTTGCTGGTTTCACTATAGCCGCTTGAGGACTCGCTCGTTCGCGGTATGATACGAAACTGGTGAATAAAAACGATTTAAAGCTCTTATGTGATTATCTGTGTATTATACATTTAGGGTCGACTTTGATTGGTTAAAACTCAAATATGTCGCGAGATCTTATTGGACAGTTTTTACCGTGAAGTGATATCATATCACTTGACTGATATGAATTTTATTCACGGCTTTATTTCACTGATATCGACCCTAAATGTGTAATGAAATCAAATATAAACCACCGTCTCGATATATGAAAAGTCAACGTTGATTTGGTTAGAGCAACGCGACTCAGAGTTTCAAAATTGATGACATGCATGCGAATTAGAGTGCACGCGATATATCCGTGAAACTGATTACTAGCCATGTAGCGCTTGGGAGTCGGATTTAGATATCAACTAATTAGTTGTAAAAAAGCTAAGAATTCATTTAGGCACGAACCAAATAAAGACGCATAGAGGTATTTTCTTTTGTTCCCAATGTTCTGGTACGGCACTAAAGACATTACGTATTTGGTTTTTGTTTCACTTATATATGGCGTGCACTCTATGTGCTCTGGGGAAATGGCCCAAGTCCTGTAAATACATCGGCAGCTTAGCTCCTTTTTACATCAACTAAATTGCGAAATGTAATTTTTAAAACACTCGATATGCTTAATTCATAACTACAAATAGTCTTCTCACGTTTGCTTTCAACAACAAAAATCGAGTTTCTATTGAAAGGTCTGAAAGCTGTTTTTCAAATCTACTAATATATACGAAAAGATATAACTAGCTAAAAACTAGTGTGAGCTGCGTCGGTGTTTCTAATGAAACAGTAATGATGAAAAGGTAAATTATACACCGTGAAAAGATGAAAAAACTTACTGACGTTTCGGACGCTAGTCCTTCGTCGGAGTAAAAGAGAAAGAAGTGGTAGAAAGGAGTGTATATATAATAGAATAAGACAAAAGAAACCAATGAGAGCAAGGTTGGCAAGGAAACAAAAACAAACAATCAAAAGACAAAAGAAAAGATTAGTTGAAAGTAAAGCGTTCATTAATCCCGTTGGGACTAAGAGTGCCCAATAGGTGATAATATATATAATATATAATATATATATATAATATATCTGAAGATAATACCATACGTACTTTTGTTACAGTTGTTTCAAACATCTCAGTATTCTATACTTACCAGTGATATATCCATTCTGCAGAAGAAGGATGAGAATGGCTGCATAACTAAAAGCGCCAACCATTGTATCACACCAAGTGCAAAACGTCTTGCCGGATTAGAAACTGTTTCGGGTTTTCTTTACCAAGTCAGCGTCAGATTGACTGATGTTTTGAGGCTTTCGATATTACTTCCGAATCATAACCCCAACACACGATCCTGTACATCCGATGGGAGAGGAGAGTGGGGAGGGTCAAAAAACAGCTTTGTAGTACTTCATTGCAATCCTTTAATCATTACACCGTTAGAGAAAAAAATACAATACTCAAGGGAAAGCACGAGGTTCATGAAAAACATTAACTCTTAAAAACTAAAAACATATTTTGGCCTTTATTTTGAAATGATACCAAAGCTATTTATTTTTATCCCAATCCCTCTACCTAGGGAACTAAAGGCAGCAAGATAAATTATTGATTTATTTGCGACGTCATTTTTCGCTTTCCTCTAGCTACAACATCAACGTCCTTGATATTTTGACAATCAACAGAATAACACTTTTAAAAATTTCTATTTTCTAATGATCTATTTATTTTTCAGTAAAATAAGTTTTTTTTGTCAACTTTCCATGCTGCGTTATAGTTACGCTTATGTTTTATACGGCAAAGTGTGTCCACGCAAATACGGCAGCTAAGTCCTTCACCCCTATTCATTATTTGTTCATTTTACTTCTATGATTAGTTATATATGGTTTGATAACGGTCCTTAATAGCCAGTGGCTAACAAACTTATGGCCTTCATACCATGATCAATTTGCATTTACATTTGACGAGCAGTAAATCGCGTATAACCAGAGCAAGTAATTCCGATCCAGGAATGTCATTTTACTTTCGTACTATCACCGTATCGTGTTTTTTAATCAATTTTGTCACAGTCACCCGGAACCTGTCCTACATGATGATATGCTATGTCACACTCATGCGATGGAGTTGTCGTAATGTTCATGGTTAGCCTCGTCAAGCGGAGCAGAGCTTTCTGCTGATTCAGGGAAAGGTAACTGACCAGTTTCATGAAAACCTCTATGGCAATAAAACTCTTTGTTATATACCAACTGTCAAAGTCCATTATTCTCATACTCTAAATGGCCCTAAATAGCCTCAGTATTGGTTAAAGGTGAAACTGTACTTTCCCATTGGCATCATAACTAGACTAGAACACCATACTGAGAGTTCAAAACAACCTACGATTGCGTACCATACTTATTATATAACGGTATATTTAACCATTAAGTTTTCATTAGACAAGACAAATATATATATATATAATGCGGAAATTGATTGTGTTAGAAATGCGGGTTTCATGATGACTTTTAACACTCAACATGTCCCAAGATCTTACCTTTTTTCTCTACTGCTGTGTGTAGAAGAATCACAAAAACGAACCAACACCACGGATACATCGAGAACACGAGACGGTCACCTTCTCACTTATTTCTCTTCGTGTTAGGCCCCGTCCACACTATGCCGGATAAATTTGAATCCGAATTTTTATTTATTTGGTTAGGCCTACCGTCCACACTAGTCCGGGGGAATCCGAAACAATTCTTCAGCGAAAACGATTTTTTTCAAATACGGTCTCCAGAGTGGAACAATGTGAAAACGCCGGCTAGTCGTATTAGTGTGGACGGAGAACATTTCGTATCCCAAATTGTTCGAAACGATGACGTCATGATTGTCATGGGAACATTGCGGGAAGGCTAAAAATTCACCGCTGGCTCAATTTCAGCTTCGATGCACATGCTCAGATGTGCAATGAAGCGTTTTTGCCGCCTCTGATCAATAAATTATTATCATTATTATTATCATCATCATCATCATCATCATCATCATCATCATCATCATCATCATCATCATCATTATTATTATTATTATTATCATCATCATCAGACTAGTTTGGACGCGAAACATTTTATCCGTTTTCATGTGTGGACGGAAAACTTTTTTTCTCGGCTTCGGTATGAAAGTTGCGGATTCAAATTTATCCCGCATAGTATGGACGGGGCCTTAGAGATGGTTTTGTACCTCAGCAGTATACTTTCACTCTCTATTCTACGTACTACTTGCGCTACTACTGGTTTCGAAACAGAATGACTACCCCTCTTCTTATACGGTAGATTCATTTTCTTTGGGGGGGGGGGGGGGGGGGGGGGGGGGGGGGGAGAGGAGTAAGAGTAGGGTAAGGTAAAATCGTAGGAGTAGGAGTAGGGTAAGATAAAATCCTCAGTCATAAAAGCGAAGATTGATTAATGTGTGGGAAGGTTTGGGAATGTTCATTTCTATAACATGGCTTTTAAAAGCGGTCGTGGACATTGAAGACTAGTGGCTTGTCTTTCATGGATTCATGATGAAACCTTTTCAATACTAAATTTTCTAAACCAACATTCTAATGAAGTTTTAGTTATTGAAAATAATGACTAATCATTATCAGTGGCGGATCCAGGATTTTAAAGAGGGGGTTCCAACTAAAGTGGCCGCGACGTTGAAAAAGATGGTAAGATCGGCTTCACAAAAGGTAGTTCTAATTTCATTCTACTTAGCTTAAAGAACGCGATTGGCTTCACAAGATCCCACCCCTGCATGGATCCGCCACTTTACATGTACGTGCACCGTCGAGTCACTTCACAGCCACTTTTGATGACAGAAGAATAGAATCTCTTTCACTGATGATTCCAACGTACGCTAAATTCTAATTCGATCAGTGACTTCCGATGCTTGGACTGACATTGATTAGCCCATAGGTTCTCCCCTAGTATTATCGATAAAATTGATGTTAATTTGTTTAAAATGTGAAAGTTGCAGTCAGAATTCATAGTAATTTGTATTTGACTTGCTGACTCTGGTTTAAATATATTTAAAAAATATACAAAAGTTTCGAACAGTCCAATCTTTCTTTGTTTATTTGTTTGCAGATATAATTCGTCTTGATGCAATGTTTTCTCATTACATTGAGAACACCTGTCATTCGCAAGAGAATCATTTTTTGTTTAACGGTTGTGCATGAGAAGACACATGAATATGGGTACAACTAAAACCAAGAACCTTATTCTCCAAGGAATGACACGTGGTCTGAAATGGGAAAATATTCCACCAAGCTAAGACAAGCCAAGAATGAGGCCTATTAAACCAATGAAAAAGAATAACACTTTAAAGCACATTGACTTGAAAGAGTAAGTAATTTAATGACGTTCTTTCTTTTGTTGTTAGCCGGTGCATTCACAAAAGGGTCTTGAAGTAGCTTGGTTTATGTTTGTACACAACGTGAAGTAGAGTTCTTGTGTTCCTGAAGGTGTCCTTATACACATGGTTCAGTGTGGCAAAAAAGGGTATGTAGCTCACTTGCTTGTCCTGCTTGTCTGATGCAGATATTCATATGTTTCCTTCTGTTTTATCTATTCTCTTTTAAGAAAAAAGGACTAAAATAATGATATTAAAATGATCGATGAAAGATTCCTCAAAGGCATCCTTCACTACAAATTGTTAGGGAGGGGTGGGTGGAGTGAATAGGTCTACAGATCGACGGTTTTCGCCGGATTTCAGATCCAGAGTAAAATTTACACGGATTGGCGGATCCCGCCTACAAATGCAGCGAATTGCGGATTTCTCCATGTGTTTGGTCAAAACACGAAATTGCTAAAACACAATCACATGCGAGTCAACTGTCCAATTATTTGCGGATTCGGATCTGAGCAATTTGTTTTACGGATCGACGGATTCGGTCATTATCAACAATTACCTTATGATACTAATGTATTACCTTCCTTTACTTGAGTAAACTGCTACTGCTATTCTCGCTTGTCTTAAGAGTGTTTTAACTTTCTATCGGTAACTATTGTCATCACACACCCAGAGTTGTTTGGGGTAAAAATCGCTTTACCCTCAATAGGCCTTTCCCGAATTCGCTTGACTGATCACGAAACAATGGTTTCAAGTCGAGGTTGGACTTGATGAATAAAGGAATCAAGTTCAGTCTCTACTTCAAACCATTGTTTCGTGGCCATCCAAGAGAATTTGGGAAAGGCCTATTGATATTTGAATTTTACTCAAAATATTAGGTTAAAAATCTTTGCCCCATATTTTGGCTGAAGCGTATTACAGGTGATCGCTGGGGTAACAAATATCTTTGGCATCCCCTCTTCCCTAGAGGGTTTATTGACCTAAACAGATTTTGAATCAGTAACTTGTCAAAATCTGTCTTTAAGATTTCACCTCTCTTAGCTACCAATTTCCCACCTAATCACGAATTAGTTCTAACTTTATACTTCAAAGACGACCATTTTCTAATAGGATACTTTTAACCTTCAAGTTCTTTCAACTCACCGCTCGATGCAGACCAAAATATTGTAAACACCATTGGTGGTGTTGCGGTGGACATTGTAGGTGTTTCGGTAGGTGTAATTGCAGCTAGGGAAATAAGAATAAGAACACTTAAGAACAGTTATATTTGTTATACTTTATAGTCACTTTTATAGTGAGAATGGAGGGAGCAATGGTCAAACTAACAAATTTGTGAGCGTCCCTATAAGGAATTGGTTCAACTTTTACTCCGGTCCTTTCTTCAAACCCGAGTTCGTATCTACTCACCTTGTTGTATGAACACACGATATTTTGCTCTGAATCCGGAGCCAGTGTCTGATTCATCCGAACGAAAGACGAACCGTACATCACTGTTTGCTGACAATGTAAAGGGTACCGTGGTATTAAGGGAAATCGCATGCCGTGATCTAAAACTTCCATTGATCCTTTTAGAATATCTCAAAGAGTCGTTTTCATTCAAAGAGAAGTTGGTGAAACGAACACGTAGGGTGTGATTATCAGGGACCATGATCCTCCACGAGCACAGCTGTCCATTCGGGTATTTACCGGGGAAGCCAGGGGACTGGAAAACACCTGAACTATTAGTCAGAGTATGATTACAGCCTGAAATGGAACATGATTTTTAATTATGAAACCTTGTTGGCTAGTTAAAAGAGTTAAAAGGTGTGTACACTAATAGCGTGAACTAATTAGGATTTTACAATAAAATTAAGAACGACAACTATTTAGGCAAAAAAGTACAATGTTAAACTGCACAGAATCACTGACTGAGAAGTTTCGCCCAAAATTGTTAAACCAAAAGGCTTCAACTTACCAGGTGTTTTGAACATCGTATAATTTGCCCTGAATCCAGTGCTGTTGTTTTCTTCATCTGATCTAAAAGCGAACATCACATCTCTTGTTGCTGTGATGGTGAAGGGTGGCTGTTGACCAAAGAATGCTTGCTTTGGTTTAAAAATCCTACTATTATTTTCGTATAGCTGTAAAGAGTCTTTATCGTACTCGTACAAAGAGAAGTTTGTAAATTTTACAATAAGGATGTGATTATCAGGGACCATGATCCTCCACGAGCACAGCTGTCTATCCGGGTATTTACCAAGGAAGCCAGGGGACTGGAAAACACCTGAACTATTAGTCAGAGTATGATTACAGCCTGAAATGGAACATGATTTTTAATTATGAAACCTTGTTGGCTAGTTAAAAGAGTTAAAAGGTGTGTACACTAATAGCGTGAACTAATTTAAACTACGTTATATTAGTAAAGCAGTATTAAAAACGAAGAAGGTTATGAATCAGAATCACAATGAAGTGGAACTTGGCACGTTCGTTTTTCTATTTTACACTCCAAGAAATAGCTAAATAAACAGCTATTAATCATTTTAAAGAACATTTGAGAACATTCAACTTCTGTTGTTACATTTTCAGTCTTATAACATGGTATTTGATTGGCTATTTTCTTTTGGAGTGTTATAAAAACAAAAACAAAAAAAAACCCAAAAAAATCGGAAAATGGTCCGTGTAACACTCCACAAAGAGCTTTTCAATTTAGTTGGCGTGAATGGGACATATGAAATTTGCCTGATTTTTGAACTTTTCATTTTTTACGATCATGTCAAAATTCGAAAATTATCTCATCAATGTCAATTTTCAATTTTCGAATTCAAAAATGAAAAATCAAAATATATATTTGAAATGACTTTTCGAAATTTTGATTTTGTCCTCTGAAAACGAACTTTGGAAAAATATCCTGTAGACAGGGGGGGGGGGTGAAGATTAGGCGGACTGAGGGGAGGTGGGTCCACTAACAACAACAACAATAAAAAAAAACATCGAGGGAGGGGAGGCACCAAGAACCCACCTACTGACCGCACTGTTACGGCACGAGGTTTCTAGTTCGTAATCGTATCATCCCGGCTTCCACTTTGTAAAAAAAGGCACGAGATTGAAGTATCGTTACTTGTGTTGATTTGAATGAACGACATGGCGTCAAACAGAAGTGTTTTAGATCCTTATGAACACGAAATCAAACAGCTTATGGAAGATTTTGGATATACGCTTCGTGAAGTTGGAGTGTTTTTAACCGAGAATTATGGATTACAACGAGGATGTTCTGAAAGGAATCTACAAGTCTTCTGTTCTTTGAGAGACATTCATCGGCACGACTACGGTAGGAAATATCAAAAATCACCAATCAGATAACAGTAAAGCTAGACGGAGATGAACTGATAACAGCATTAGCCAATGAGGTTATCGCGTTCTCACGCTCCATACTTGTCTTCCAAAGTGGCCTAGGTAGTATAGTCGAAGCCGGGATGATACGATTACGAACTAGAAACCTCGTGCCGTAAAAGTCCGGTCAGTAGGTGGGTTCTTGGTGCCTCCCCTCCCTCTATGTTTTTTATTATTGTTGTTGTTGTTGTTAGTGGACCCACCTACCCTCAGTCCGCCTAATCTTCACCCCCCCCCCTGTCTACAGGATATTTTTCCAAAGTTCGTTTTCAGAGGACAAAATCAAAATTTCGAAAAGTCATTTCAAATATATATTTTGATTTTTCATTTTTGAATTCGAAAATTGAAAATTGACATTGATGAGATAATTTTCGAATTTTGACATGATCGTAAAAAATGAAAAGTTCAAAAATCAGGCAAATTTCATATGTCCCATTCACGCCAACTAAATTGAAAAGCTCTTTGTGGAGTGTTACACGGACCCTCTAAAATGGGCGATCTGAGACGATGTTTTTATGTTTTCTTGCGAAAATATCACATTTCTAACTCCACTGGTCATGTAGGCTTCGTATTTCAATCTAAAAGGAAAATTCATTGTTCGGCTGTGAATATATTACATTTTGCAGCGTGCTACTATGTTTTTTGAAATAGGTTTATCAAACACAATTCAGTAGAAAACTGGAAAATTATCTGATAGTTACTGATTCCTAAAAACAGAAATATCAAAAAATTATTTGATTGCGATTACTGATTTTTGAATACCAGAATTCTATAATCAGATTAACTGCAAAACATCTTGATTAACATCTTGGTCCCACAAAGCACTGACCTACATATATACGTAACGATAGTTGGGTAGGCTTTACCGACAATGTAAGAAATGTTACTATTCCTAGATAATGATGATAAGTAATAACGAGCTAGGTTTCTTACTTTCATAATAGCAGTAAAACATGGTGATTCCATTATCATGATTTCCGTCACCAAGTTCATGATATGGCACTGTTCCATGCTTCTGATAATAGTAGTAGACATACGTATGATACTTGATCCATTCAGTTGTTGCTACCATCCATTTGACTTGTTGACAGTCACGTGACCCATAAGGCAGCAGATAAAATGGTTTGGTTATCGGTAACGAGATTGGACTCTTTTTGTTGCCACTTGTTTGACAGAAATAATACAATTTGATAATTGTATAGGGGTAATACCAGTTGTAATACCGCTGGCTAGCAAATGGCAAAACACCGGAAAGAATACTCTTGCTATCAGCGCACATTTGAATCCATCCATAATATTGCTGATAAGTTTTGCCGTATATACAGTATTGCCCTGGAATATAAAATGCATTGATTTAATTAAGTAACTCAGTCAGTCTTGGTGACTACTTGTAACGTGCGTATACATGCGCATGCTTGCGTAGCCTAAAATAATTGCGAAACAACTGCATTAACAAACGTGTGCTTTTTGTTGTTTGAGAGCACAATCTTTCTAAAGATTAACGTTATATTTTTAATTACTTCACAATGTATTTTAGAGCTTTCATCTTTAAGTGTATTCCCTTCCTCAGTCATTTTAGGATGCCGTTCGGCACAGTTATCGAGATAATGTTTTATCCCATACCAAAAAAAAAGTCATTTTATCAGTTTTGTTCATTAGAATTGTCGGTAATGCTGTTCATTACGTCTATGTAGTTCTTTCAATGACCTAAAGCTTATTCATATTATGTTTCAGTGAAAAACTCCGCATATCTTGTATAAAACGTCAGCGCTGAAATGCACGCATGCATGAGCAACCGTTTGTTGAACCGGGAACATGCCCTTCCTACCATTGATGAAATATGAATCTTAATTAATCACGTCCCCAGCATACGGCCGTTCGGGAGAAAAATAAGGCTTATAAACGTCCTCAAATATTCTTCAAGACTTAGAGGGCTAACCATATATATGTTTTCACTGCGTTTTCACAGCTCCCTTTTCACATTTATCATTATTTTTGTCTTATTACGCGTGTGTTGCGTAAAATTTTAATTTTAAAAAACCTTAGCAGTCAATCAGTTTCATCGTCACGCGAAAGCCTCAAAAGTATTACTAACCTGTTGGCCAAGATTGATAAATGGTTCTGTCAATTGTTTTGATACAAAAATTTCTTATAACTCTGTATTGAGAAACTTCCCCTTGTATGTGTAAGGCATTTGAGTTATCATCGTTAAGTCCTGTGTACTGCTCTATCCGTCCTATATTTTGCCATCCAGTAGGACAACCTGCTTTGGGCTTGAGTAGAGCATAAGTTCCAGCTAACCACGTAGCTGAACCTAAAACATAATAATTCGATAAATATTACTGAAAATAAAACGCAGACAATTCGAATTATGATAGCTAGTTGTGATGAAAAATACTGAGAATAAATAAATTGTCCTTGTTTTACGAGGGTAGCACTTATCAATAGGCAGTGGCTAACAAACTTGAGGCTTCCCGGTTTCATGTTCGAATTGGAATTTAGAATTTGAATTTTTGCGGAGAGAGAAAACCTGAGAACCCGGCGGAAGAAAAAACCCCGAAGCACAGGACAGAACCAGTTAGAAACTCTACTCAAATAGAACACACCGACTTCGACAATCGAACTCGGGTTACATATTTGAGAGGTAAGCGCTCTCACCGCTACGCCCGCATCCGTGCTTTCCATAAATATAGACTCAGAGGCCCCCGTCCATACGTATCCGGAAATTTTTGTATCCGCAAATCATTTTTTTGCGGATACGAAAATGTTTGCCGTCCACACGTAGCGTATTCGAATCGTTTTCACCGTCCACACGTATCCGTTTTCGTAAAATTTGCGGATACGTGTGGACGGCGCCTCCTTTGGCGTGGAGTTCTTTCGCCGTTCTGATGCCAACTAATGTCATCAACTAATGGCGTCATTGCACTTGTCTAGTGCGTACTCTGCCGTAGTGGGCCATTTGATTATTCCGGAAGTATTTAACTGATGTCTCTACGATTTTTTTCTTCTTCGCTAGCGTTTTCTATTTTCGTATTATTTTCAAACGAGTGGAGATACTGCGTTGTATTTAATAGATATTATCAAACTCATGAATAATTATTGAGGAAAACACAACAGAAATCACGACCTGAAGAGTGTTGTAATCTTGCTGATACAGAGAAAAAACTGGGGGGTTGGATAGTCGAATAAAAATTGGCGAGGGTGGCTACATGGCTTTAAGTTGGATTTTCTTGCCAATTAACTTTTAATTTTGAAAATTTTAGGGAAACACAAAGGCACTAACAGTAAATACACGTGT